>NW_023236700.1:0-1068 GCF_002007445.2 Ailuropoda melanoleuca | reverse complement strand
ACCCCTTGGCTAACGGTTTTTCTGGACCCACCAAACAAAGCTTAAAAGCAAGCCACAAATGATCACACTGTGTCCAAGTAACTTCACTGCATCCCAGAGCTAAGTCCAGAAATATTTAAAGGAATACCAAAAAAATCAGTACTCAATAAACTCATATTCCCAACGTCTGGCATCCAAACAAAATTACTAGTTGTGAAAAGAAGCAACAAAATATATCCCATAACCAGGAGAAAAATAAATCATTAGAAATAGACACAGAAATGGCATCGATGATAGAATTAGTAAACAAAGACATTTAATCAGTATTATAAATATATTGCTGCTCAAAAAGGAAAAGAAAAGCATCAGCATGATCAGGAGAGAACTGCAAGATGGAAAAAGACCCAAATCAAACTTTGAGAGATGAGCTAATATGCTGATATGCTTCAAGGTCAAATAGTCTACATTTAACAAATATCTTATTTTCATAAAATCTTTAACTTATTCCTCTGATTTCCTCTGATATTTAAACCCTAAAATAAGGGTAAAATGGGGGTGAGTAATTATGTCACACTCATTGGTCCTGAACTTTCTCTGAATCTGATATTCATAGTCTTCATAATTCTAATATTTCTCATCATTCCACCCCCACTTACAAATAAAAAGTTACTCCTCTAAAATTACATAGCATATAGTGATTCAGTTCAATGCAATCTAGATTTTGTTAATACCTTACCCTATCTTTCTCATGCTTTCACTCTTATCTAGACATCTATCCTCCACGTGTGTTGGTGTTGTAAAGAAGGTGTGGGCTGGACATCAAGAGACACAAACACCCACGTGGTCTCTTCCTCTGTCTGAGGACCTCAAGGGCATACAGCTAATGTGGCTGGGTCTGTCTCTTTATCTTCTAGATTAAAGAGAAGATAAACTTAAATTTTCAGATTAAGATCTTAATATTATCTTAATCAGCAATTTTTAAATACTTTCCAGCCATTGAGCCCTTTAAGCCAAATAAATAAAAAAGACAGAGGCTATGGTACTTTGGAAAGGGAGTGTGTGTGTGTGTATTGGAGGAGAAGTGCAGGA
>NW_023236699.1:0-3233 GCF_002007445.2 Ailuropoda melanoleuca | reverse complement strand
TGTGTGTGAGTGTGCTTGTGTCTGGGTGAGTGAGGATCTGAAGCTGATATCAGAAGCAATGCTGACGGTGGGGTCTGAAGTCAGGATGTGAACAGGTAGGGGACAGTGTTTGGTACCCCAGGGTTCTTGGGGAGCCTCAGGTGTCACCTGTTCCGCCCCCCCCCAAGGCCCACGAGCGGCTGGAGGAGACCAAGCTGGAGGCCGTGCGGGACAACAACCTGGAGCTGGTGCAGGAGATCCTCCGGGACCTGGCCCAGCTGGCAGAGCAGAGCAGCACGGCCGCCGAGCTGGCCCGCATCCTCCAGGAGCCCCACTTCCAGGTTCCGGTGCTGGGCTGGGGTGGTGGCTGGGGCAGGCCGCTGGGACGGGGGCTGGCAGGACGTTAGCGCAGGGATGGGAAGGGACCATGGGACACTGTCTCATGGTCCCTCCTCTTTCCACTACCTCCCCAGTCCCTCCTGGAGACACACGACTCTGTGGCCTCAAAGACCTATGAGACACCACCCCCCAGCCCTGGCCTGGATCCCACCTTCAGCAACCAGCCGGTGCCTCCCGACGCAGTGCGCATGGTGGGCATCCGCAAGACCGCTGGAGAGCATCTGGTGAGGCCGCCGGGCAGGCCTGGGGTGGGATCTGGAGGGGGGCGTTGAGAATAACCGGTGGGGACCAAATCTGGTCAGGAGAGGGCTGAAGACGAAGATGGGCCCAGCTTTGCTCCAGGACGGACCCGTGCAGCCCCAGGAGACCACAGACACTGTGCATCTGAGCTGCGCACAGAATGTGCCAGGACCCTCTCCACTCTGCCCACTTGCCCTCCGCGAATGCCCCTGTAAGGGAAGAATTTGGGCAGAAAGATGGAAGAGGAGGAGTCTGCGAGGCCGGGGTGGAAGGGGTGAGGATGGGAATGGAGGGGCTCTTAGGAGACCCATTTGGAGATTCTGGCTCGGAGCAAANCGAGGCCGGGGTGGAAGGGGTGAGGATGGGAATGGAGGGGCTCTTAGGAGACCCATTTGGAGATTCTGGCTCAGAGCAGCNCTCTTAGGAGACCCATTTGGAGATTCTGGCTCGGAGCAAATGGGGCCTCCCCACAACCGCCCTCCACCCCCCAGGGCGTGACGTTCCGTGTGGAGGGCGGCGAGCTGGTGATCGCGCGCATTCTGCACGGGGGCATGGTGGCCCAGCAAGGCCTGCTCCACGTGGGCGACATCATCAAGGAGGTGAACGGGCAGCCGGTGGGCAGCGACCCCCGCGCGCTGCAGGAGCTCCTGCGCAGCGCCAGCGGCAGCGTCATTCTCAAAATCTTGCCCAGCTACCAGGAGCCCCATCTGCCCCGCCAGGTGGGTCCCTCCACCCAGCTCCCCACCCAGCCCGAGGCCTAAGGGGCAGCCGCCAGAGGGACGGGGGGTGGGGGTCCCCTTCTCCCGCATGTTCGTGCATCGGCCCTAGTCGTGGGCACTGACACGCATGTCCAAAGGAGGTGCGCACGTTTTAGGCCTGCTGTACCCAAATGAGCGCGGGTATCCCTGCGCCCTGGTCCTGCCTGCGTGTCCTGGGTGCGCACGTACCATCGGGTTGCCGCGTATCCGTACGGCTGCCTCCTGGTTGGTGGATGGTGGGGGCCTGGCTGCTCTGTCCACCTTCTCCTACTGGCTCTCCAGCCGTCTGCTCGGGCCCCCTGTGCCAAGTGGAGGGCGTAGTATCGCCGAGGGACCGAGGGATCCTGCATTAGGTGCCAGGATTGTGTGCCTTACCCAGTGATCCCGCGTCTCCTCAGTGGATGGGCCCATGGCCCCAGGCCTGAGCTGAGGCCCCATCACTCTGAGTCCTTTTTTTCTAGAAGCAAAAGGAGGCTGGTACCAGGGAGGCGGCCGGGCGGGTCTGGGGGGTGTCATGCCTTGAGAGGGGCAGTGCCCGAGCCTCTTGCATCTTTGTGAGAGTAGGGGGATGATGGTGGACAGTGTGACACTCCCCCCACCCTCAGACGGGGAAGTGGGGTGGGGACTGGTCTGAGAAGGGTACTGCCCTCCAGCCTTCCCTTCTTGCCTTGACCCTTCTGTGATCCCCGGTCCAGGTATTTGTGAAATGCCACTTTGACTATGACCCTGCGAGGGACAGCCTCATCCCCTGCAAGGAAGCGGGCCTGTGCTTCAGTGCTGGGGACTTACTGCAGATTGTAAACCAGGACGACGCTAACTGGTGGCAGGTGAACGCTTGGTGTCTGTCTCCAGCTGTGGTGTGTGGGGGTGGCCAGGGCCCGGGGAGGTGTCCTCTCACTCAGATCTTTGTCCCATGTCCTTTCCAGGCATGCCATGTGGAAGGGGGCAGCGCTGGGCTCATCCCCAGCCAGCTGCTGGAGGAGAAGCGGAAAGCCTTTGTCAAACGGGACCTGGAGCTGACACCCACTTCAGGTATGAGGGTCCCCCTGGAACCCCTAACCTGGGATCTGATGCAAGCCTGCCTGCCTCACTCGCCCGTCTCTCTGTGGCCAGGGACCCTGTGTGGCAGCCTTTCAGGAAAGAAAAAGAAGCGAATGATGTATTTGACTACCAAGAACGCAGGTGCGTGTTGGAGACCCCCTTCCCTGTCCTCTCACACGGCATGCCCCCTCCCTGCAGCCGCCAGTGACGTGTGCTCCTGCTCTGCTGGTGCCGGGGCTGCCAGTCTTGTCCCTAGGCCCTGCCTACGCCGTCTCTGCTGCCCCTGGCCCCAGCCCCTCGTATCCTTGGCCCCTGGCCCCACCCATGCCACCCAAGTAGCCTGATGAGTACCATGTCCCTGTGTTTAGAGTTTGACCGCCACGAGCTGCTCATTTACGAGGAGGTGGCCCGCATGCCCCCCTTCCGCCGGAAAACCCTGGTGCTGATAGGAGCCCAGGGCGTGGGCCGGCGCAGCCTGAAGAACAAGCTCATCATGTGGGATCCAGACCGATACGGCACCACGGTGCCCCGTGAGTGTGGGCTGGGCCCTGCTGGGCGCGGGGCAGCGTGGCGTCCGTCCCTGAGCGGGCCTCTGCATGGGTATCAAGTCAAGTGGTACTTTGGGGGAAGTGTGGGGGATGCGCCCTCTGGGGGTGATGGGGGAACTGCAGGCTGAAGAGGGTTTGGGAGGCTGTGGCCTGGGTGGGCTGGGCTCCTCTCCTCTCGTGTTTCACTTGCTAAAAACCCAGCTGGAAACCCATATGAAACAGAGCCACGTGTGGTGACAGAACCAGCAGGGGTGGCTGAGAGCTTCTG
>NW_023236698.1:0-1068 GCF_002007445.2 Ailuropoda melanoleuca | reverse complement strand
TGTGTTCCCTCTCTCGCTGGCTGTCTCTATCTCTGTCGAATAAATAAATAAAACCTTTAAAAAAAAAAAGATGGTACATTTTATGTTATGTGTGTTTTACCATAATTAAAAATTTTTTTAAATAATTTTAAAATGAAGAAGCAAAAAAAAAAGATTTTTTAAAAAAGAATAGTAAGGAAGAAATTACATCAATTCTTTATAACCTTCTCTAGAAAAGAAGCAGAAGGAATACTTCCTAACTTATTCGATGAGGCCAGCTTTGCCTTAATATGAAAACAAGGTAAAAACATTGCAAGAAAAGAAAAGTACAGACAAATATCTCTCGTGAATATAGATGCCAAAATATTAGCAAATCAAATTCAACAATGTATAAAGCCAAGTGAGATTTAACCCAGGTATTCAAAACAAAACCAGCTCGACATTCAGAAATCAATTAATGTAATCCATCATATTGATAAGCTAAAAAAAAAGAAGTTACACGATTATGTCTTGAAAAAGCCAGAACAAAAAGCCAGAAAAAGCATCTGATAGAATCCACAGTCATTTATGATTAAAAGCAAAAAACAAAAAAACCCCACAACTCCCAGTACACTAGGAATATAGAGGAATTTCTTCAACTCAATACAGGAAATCTACAAAAACCCACCGAATAATACCATACTTAATGATTTAATGTTAAGAAGCTTAAAGCTTTCCCACTAAGATCAGGAACAAGACAAGGATATCCCATCTCACCACTCCTTTTCAATGTCATACTGAAATTCTAGCTAATGGAATCAGAAAAGAAAATAAAATGAGATGTACACAGATTGGGAAGGGAGAAATAATGTCTTTACAGATGGCATGATCATCTATGTAGAAAATCCAAAAGAATCAACAAGTAAAACTCTTGAAACTAAGAGGTGATTATAGCAAAGTTGCAGGATACAGATTAATGTACAAAAATCAATGCTTTCCTATATACCAACAATGAGCAAGTGGAAATTGAAATGCAAAACACTGATGAAAGAAATCATAGAAGAACTAAATGAATGGAGAGATAGTCCATGTTCATAGAAAGACTCAATA
>NW_023236697.1:0-1068 GCF_002007445.2 Ailuropoda melanoleuca | reverse complement strand
TAAGCTTGGTGGGGAAGAAATATGGGATGCAGATTCCCCAAGTTAGCTAGTATTTATAATACTTTTGGTAATAGGGTGGAGGATGCCTGTCTGGTATGTTCTCAAATATTTGAAACACAGCCATTGTTTAAGGCTAAAAATCACAATGTGATGGAGACAATATCAGAAAAAAATGTAGACTAATAATCACAACTTATGCAAAACATGTTAAGTAAATGAACCCAACCACTTGTCGTGTACACACCATTGTGCTAAGGAATGCTTTTCCTCATCGTATTCGTTACTGAGGAAAATTATTACCAAAATGGTTTAGCTTATTCATTCCCATGTTTGGAATTAAGCATTTTTAATACTTATCTACTTCCCATTGTCTGCCTGGGACAAGCCTTGTCTTGTCAGTAAAGTACTTAGCTTGAGACCAGAATTAAGATAGGGTCGTCAGAGTCCTGCTGTGAACTCAGAAAGATAAAGACAGGGAAGCTGGCCCCTGCCCAGGAGTCGGGGGTGGTGGGGGCAAAAGGGGGTGGGAAGAGGCAGCAGGGGAAGGAGAAGGGAGCAAATATGGTTTTATGTGTAGGCAGAGCAAGGTAACTGCTTGTTTTGTGCCATTCAGCAACCTAGGAAAAATTTGTATTTCTTTCATTCCACTTCCCCTTCTCCCCCCTCATCCAGACACACATACACCTTCCTTAATGAGACAAGGCTTTTCTTTCATTACTACAGAAGAGAGTACTGCAGGTAGAAGAAAATTATTGATTGATGTCCTTATACATTTGGAAATAACTGGTAATGGATCTTTTCTTGAGCTGGAAAACGAAGGGAGTTAATAAATTTGGGGCTTCTACTGTGTACCCAGTTCTGTCTTAGAAAAATTAAATATACCTTTGAAGTGTCATTTAATATAAAATTTAAATGAGAGCTTGGGAGGTAGATGATCTCAGGCTCTTGAGATTAGGTAGGCAATAGGAAACCCTCCAAAATGGGAGGCCAGCTTTTTTGCAGACAAAATATGTCCACTTCAGAATTTTCCTTGGGGCTGGATTTTTTCCAAATGGGGAGCACAGGATA
>NW_023236696.1:0-1068 GCF_002007445.2 Ailuropoda melanoleuca | reverse complement strand
GTACCAGGTATTTGGAATTTGCCAAAACACACACACACACACACACACACACACGCACACGCACCCCAAAACTTATACATTTAGCTTATGTAGTAGACGGGCGATGCTCACCAAGACGCTACCAGGAAAATGAAATTCCATGTGTAGAATTCTAATAAAATCTTAGCTCACAATTCAAAGAACTGCTCTAAGTAGCTTAAAACTTGCTTGTCCTCAAAGATATGTGGCAACAGTGTTCAAATTTATCAGAAAGAGACTGCGGTAAAATGGGGTAGCTCTTCATACATTTTATGTCTACTATACTGCCAACATGTATGTTAGAATATGAAACAGCTGTATTCATGTGCATTGTAAAAATAGTTTTTGTATTCTCTATGAATTGACCAGCAGAAGGACAGTTCACTTAGGACTTGAGAGACTGCTTCCACACCATAAAATCAATTGGTTAGGAAGGACATCCCAAAACTTGTTACTCCATAAAAGCAATGAGAACACTGGTAAAATTATCAAAATCAACTTTTCAGAGCTCTGGAAATTAACTAAATGCTTGGAGCAATCTGAGCAGCCCCCAGAAGCAATTGATTCTTGGCAAGAACGGTGAAATCTTTGGTTTTTTAACTTGTCTTATTTTCACCCCTCTCTCTCCAACGTTTTAGTAGCTTTGAAAATCAACACTATGAAAACCAGCAGCCCAAAAGTCACTGGAAAGGTCAGGCCACATTTACAGCTTCCCAAGAAATCCTGTCCACAGGGAGTTTTCACTATTTTACCTTTCTGGAAGTTCCTTGAAAAAGCTTCATTCACAGAGCTTGTCTTTATTTGACTTGACTTAGAGCTTGCTCAGGCATGGATGAACCTTCAAAGCATTATGCTAAGTGAAAGAAGCCATTCACAAAAACGTACGTGTTTCATTTTTTATGAAGATCTCACAATAGACCGATCCATAGAGATGAAAAGTAGATTAGTGGTTTCTAGTGGCTGGGAATGGGGGAACTGTCAGTGACTGCTAATGGTTAGATGGTTTATTTTGGAGGTGGTTAACATATTCTGTAATCAGTGATGATGGTT
>NW_023236695.1:0-1068 GCF_002007445.2 Ailuropoda melanoleuca | reverse complement strand
GAACACAGCAGGGGGAGTGTGAGAGGAAGAAGCAGGCTCCTAGCGGAGGAGCCTGATGTGGGGCTCGATCTTAGAATGCCAGGATCACGACCTGAGCCGAATGCAGATGCTTAATGATTGTGCCACCCAGGCGCCCAAAGATGTGAACTTCCACTCTTGAGAAAGTGAAGAAATCCTTGTGATGGGAACAGGTATCATTGAGCTATGAAGGTTTGGGGTTTATATACTTAGCGAACCATACTAACGTGGTCGTAACTATAAGTGCACATGCTTGTTATTCCCACCCAACTGGCTCTGAAATTCACCTTATTTAAATCAGGCAATTCTAAAATATTGATCCTTCATATGATTTAAGTACATTTGGCTCTGGTACCCCAGCCATCTGGCTCCAGTTTTATGTATATGCAAATTAGACAACCATAGTAGGATGATGATGATTAGATGAGATGTCTTTCCCTAGTGGTAGTCAGCACTTTTGTGTTTGTATTGATAGAGTATTGTAGTCACAACGGAGACAGATTTATTACACATGCTACATACTTGCAAATCTGCTATTGCCAAATCACTTAAAGTCTTTTGGAAATGGGGAGTGGAGGAAGGTTTACTTTTGATTCACCCTTACATTAAGGGTAGCTTTTGAAGTCTTGTCTTTCTTGATAGAGGGATGAAGATGGTCTCCTATTAGATTCCCCATCATGGGAAAGCGTAGGCTTTGGGTTGTTTCTATGCCATATAAGATCAGAAAATATTGGTACAATAACATCATTATTGGCAAATGTCTTTAGGGGAAAAGTGAGCTTATGAGCTCCGCTTGACTTTTTGGGCAATTCCATACTAGGATTTTGGTCCCTTAATTACTATTACCTTAATTCTTTGATGCTTTTAAAATAATTTCTTAAAAATATCTTACTTACTGGGTGCCTGGGTGGCTCAGTTAAGTGTCTGCCTTTGGCTCAGGCCATGATCCCGGAGTCCTGCAGAGTCCTAGTATATCAGTGTAGGGCTTGATACCAGGGCTCCCTACTCAGCAGGGAGTCTGCTTCTCCCTCTCCCTTTCCCTCTGCTACT
>NW_023236694.1:0-1068 GCF_002007445.2 Ailuropoda melanoleuca | reverse complement strand
TTTTTTTTTTTTTCTGAAAGATATCATACTTTAAACTTAAAAGTGTTACTTGTTTAAATAGCTATCACCTTAACTGGTAATTCATTGGCCAAATAAAAAACAGAATTTGGCATAACTTTAAGGAAAGATGCCTATCCAGTTGAGACTCAGCTCACAATCAGTTAGCTCATGTGAAGGAATGGAATGGGACTTGGAGGTAGGAAAAAAAACCTTAACACATCTCAGTGAGAGAGCACTAGTAAGTGGAAGATTTGGTACGCATGTCAGTAAGTGGAGGTGAAGAGTTCCTGCCAAGAGATTGGTGACATTTCTACCAGCCAAGCTGCCCTCTCTCTGAAGTGCTCCAGTTGTGATGACATGGTAGCTTTCTTATTAGGACCTTCACCTGAATGGCTATTTTTGAGTCTATTTGGGAAGCACTCATTTAAAGACATTTCTCCATGCTGTGTTATAGCTAAAAACAAAACAAAACAGGATAATTTTAAAAATCCATTAGGCAGCATCTTCTTCAGAAAAACACTGTTCATAGACAGTCATAAATTAGGGAAGGCCATCATCACCTTTTAACTTTTTCTTTAGGTAATTTTCTGGTGTATCCCCATAATGATATTGTTTCTGTTTTTAGAAATGCATCTGATTTTCTCATCTTTTCTTTAAGTAACTGCAATTGCAAAAATTCTAAATGTGAAGTAATAAGTGCAGAGAATGGGGAAAATACTAGGCTTATTATGTTGTATATCATGTTTCTTTATGATATCCTGAATTTCTGTTGATATTTCTTATAATGGCCATATATTAACAAATATCATTCAGCTCTAAGGCAGTAAGAATCAGAAGACCAAATACAAAATAGAAAACTATCTCATCCAGTCATTTAAAATATGCTTCTTGATTAGTCAGCTTGACAAATAATATCGATCAATGCATCTACCAACTGTCTGTACTGTTCAACAGTACTGTCCAGCAGTATAGAAACATGGGGAAATAAAAGATAGTCTCGAGAATCTGATAGTACACTGGCCATGATGTAGTGACCATGTGTGTTGTTTGCTATGTTCTTTTTGCCCC
>NW_023236693.1:0-1068 GCF_002007445.2 Ailuropoda melanoleuca | reverse complement strand
TTGTGTTCCCTCTCTCACTGGCTGTCTCTATCTCTGTCAAATAAATAAATAAAATCTTTTAAAAAAAATTCAGGACTAGCTGGCTGGCTCAGCCAATTGGTGGAGCATGCAAGTCTTGTGTGGGTTGTGAGTTTGAGCCCCACAATGGGTATACAGATTACTTAAAAAAATTAAATCTTCAGGGGTGCCTGGGTGGCGCGGTCAATTAAGCATCTGACTCTCGTTTTGCCTCAGGTTGTGATCTCAGGGTCATGAGATCCAGCCCCGCATTGGGCTTCTTGCTCAGCTTGGAGTCTGCTTGAGGATTCTCTCTGCCTCCCCTTGCCCCTCCTACTTGTGTTCTCTCTCTCACAAATAGATGAATAAATCTTAAAAAAAAAAAATCTTTGGAGGTGCCTGGGTGGCTCAATCAGTAGAGCATGTGACTCTTGATCTTGGGGTTGTAAATTCGAGCCCCATTTTGGGTGTAGAGATTACTTAAAAAAATAAAATCTTTAAAAAATAATAAAATAAAATTTTTAAGTAAAAAAAAACACAAGAAAAAATTAATTATAATTAATTAATACAGTCAGGTAGTGATGTCTCTGTTCTTAAATTAATAATAAATTAATTTGAGACAGCTCATGTACCAGTGATGTCTTTGTTCTTAAATTAATAATAAATTAATTTGAGACAGCTCATGTACCAAATGAAAAATAGATCAAGCTTCAAGAAGAAAACAGGAGAATATCTTCATTACTTAGGGGTTAGAAAATTACTCCTTAAGTCACGGGAAGCAAAAAGCATGGAAGAAACATGGATAAATTAGACTTCAGAAAGACTTAAACTTCTGTATATCTAAAGATCTTGTTAAGACGAATAAGGGACGCCTGGGTGGCTCCGTCTTTAAGCGGCTGCCTTTGGGTCAGGTCATGATCCCAGGGTTCCGGGATGGAGTCTGCATTGGGCTCCCTGCTCAGAGGCGAGCCTGCTTCTCCCTCTCCCTCTGCCTGACACTTCCCCTACTTGTGCTCTCTCGCTCTCTCTGTCAAATAAATAAAGTCTTAAAAAAAAAAAAAAAAAAAGAAG
>NW_023236692.1:0-2535 GCF_002007445.2 Ailuropoda melanoleuca | reverse complement strand
GCATCGAACTTTGCATCGGAATCTGGGGATGTACTGTATGGTGACTAACATAATATAATAATAAAATAAAAGAAAAGAAAAAAAAAGAAAAAAAAAGAGTTGGCTGCTTAATCAACTGAGCCAGGTGGCCCTATCTTTAGCATTTAAGGCTAGTTTTAAATCACTTGATATAAAGTAATAAATAATTGATTCCCAATGCACATTCGAGCTTAAGCTCTAAAATGAGTTTTCATTTAGGGATCTCTTAGATAATTCAAATAAAAAATAAAAGATAGAACATTAATTTTACAGTCTGGACATTAGCCTTATCTGTGAGGATTCCCCTCCCAATTGTTGCTTACTTTGTTCTCCATGCTGGGAATAAAATCAGTGCGCAAAGGACCAAAGTAAATAGAACTTCTCCATCACCTTCTACAACGGTAGTTACTTGGTCCTTCGGAGGGGCAGGAGATTTATTACTTGATTTGTAATATAAATCTTTCTAAAACTTGGGGAGCTTTTTGGTTTGTTTTAAACAAGAGTAGCAACTGAAAATTACATACGTGTCAAAAAAATGCTTGATTTTATTGCCATATTCCAACACTTATTAATGTCTTCCAAGTATCACAAATCTTGGCATTTGTATTATATTGTTATATTTAGTGAATAGATTTGTTTTGTTTGGAAACGTTTTTCACTTTTGTAATGTGATTGTTTAGCTTCTGACTTTTTCAAAGGCCAGTTTTTTGTCGNTTGTCAGTGTTAAAATATAAACTAGGCCTTAATACCTACATTATTACATTGAATCCTGAAACAATGCATGTCCAGTCAATAAATAGTGCTTTGTTATTTGTTGATGTGAATTTTATCCACTTTATAATATGATATTTATTTATTTATTTATTTATTTATTTATTTTTTGAGAGGGAGAGAGCAGGGAGAGGGGCAGAGGGAGAGGGAGAAGCAGACTCCCCACTGAGCAGGGAGCCTGGCACAGGGCTTAATCCCAGGACCCCGAGTTCATGACCTGAGCTGAAGGCAGATGCTTAGCCAACTGAGCCACCCTGGTGTTCCTATAATAGGATGTTCTTGATTTCATCCTAAGTACATTACACAAAACAGTGGCACCAAAGTTTATGTTTTCTTAAAGCAATAGGTAAACTGGTATTTTACATTGCTCAAGAAATCTATACTGTTATTTGCTGCAAATATTGTAAAAACTGATCCAATTCTAAGTTGAAACATTCACCAAAAACTGCAAATAAATTAGAATATTTCTTATTTTAAATTTCAAAAAATTTCATTTAAAAAACTATCTTTAAAAGCTGACAAAAGTATAAATATATATAGATACACATATAATTTTTTAAAAAGATTTTATTTATTTATTTGACAGAGAGAGACAATGAGAGAGGGAAAACAAGCAGGGGAAGTGGGAGAGGGAGAAGCAGGCTTCCTGCCGAGCAGAGAGCCCGATGCTGGGCTCCATCCCAGACCCTGGGATCATGACCTGAGCTGAAGGCAGACGCTTAATGCTTAATGACTGAGCCCCCCAGGCGCCCCCACATATAATGTTTTTAACAGAGAAGAAAACAGTGCATTTTAGTTTGGGTAGTATTTCATCTTAAAGTAAATAAAAATATTCTCTAATCTATTTTATCACAATTCCATTTTGTCTTATTATCTATATATTTTCTAGTTCTTTGTTGCTAGATCACATAATAGATCAAATAAGCATTGGAGGCAGAATTAGTAAATATAAAATAAAGCAAGGTATTTCAGCCTATGTTGTCCAATTAATTACCTTTTTACCGTCTTTCATATAGCATTGCAAATACAGTAAAGTTATCAATCAATAATTTGCAAATGAAAAAATAAATTTACCCAGATATGAAGTTGCTATTTTAGGAAAGACATAATCCTGTATCCTCTACATTATATCAAAACTGTTTTGGCACGCGTGGGTGGCTCAGTTGGTTAAGTGTCCAACGCTTGGTTTTGGCTCAGGTTATGATCTCACAGTTGTGGGATTGAACTCCACATCAGGCTCTGCAAGCAGTGCGGAGTCTGCTTTCAAGTCTCTCTCCCTCTCTCTCTCTAATAAATAAAATAAAATCTTTCCAAAAAAAAAAAAACTGTTCTGGGAAGAATTATTCAGTAAGATTCAAAAGTTTAGTATATTTTCTAAAATTGTAATCTAAGGAAAATTTGAATAATGACTCCTATTTCCATATAATGGGAAAAATAGAATCAATGTCACTTGCCCACCTGCCTAACATATAGGAACATATGAAAATCTAAATAGAATTATAAGAGGTAATCTTCATTATGCATGTATTTTCTTAAATCTCCAAAAGAGCATTCCTCGTGGGGAAAATCCATAGTAAATAAGTCAATTTCAACCATTAGTTTCACAGACTCGCTTAAACTGCTAATAAACTCTATCCCCTCGCGAGCGCAAAACATTCTGATTTTAATTCAAGGTTGACCTATAAAATCTATATTAGTCTTGGTCTGTAAAGATATTTCTATTTCTGTTTATTTCAAAGTTGACAT
>NW_023236691.1:0-1068 GCF_002007445.2 Ailuropoda melanoleuca | reverse complement strand
CTCCCCCTGCTTGTGTTCCCTCTCTCGCTGGCTGTCTCTATCTCTGTTGAATAAATAAATAAAAAATCTAAAAAAAAAAAATCCAACTAAAAAATGGGCAGAGGACTGGAATAGACATTTTCCCAAAGAAGATATACAGATTGCCAACAGGTACATGAGAAGATGGTCAACATTACTAACCATCAGGAAAATGCAAATTAAAATCACAGTGAGATACCACCTCACACCTGTCAGAACGGTTATTATCAAAAAGACAAGAAATAACAAGTGTTAGTAAGGATGTGGAGTTAAAGGGAACCCTTGTGCTCTCTTGGTGGGAATGTAAATTGGTTCAACCATTATGTAAAGACAGTATGGAGGTTCTTAAAAAAACTAAAAATAGAACTACCATATGATCCAGCAATTCTACTTCCAGATATTCAAAGAAAACAAAGACACAAATTCGAAAAGATATATGCACCCCTATGTTCATTACAGTATTATTCGCAATAGCCAGGATATGGAAGCAGCCTAAATGTCTACTGATAGATGAATGGATAGAGATGTGATAACCACACGCATGGAGCCTGTTTTGTGCAGCCTGTGTTAGTATGAACATCCTTACAGAACTGATACTGAAGGATAAGCTGGTATACATATATGAATATTCAAATGACCAAATAGCTCTACAAAACCAGATGCAATCATTTAGATAGTGTACTATCATTTAAGCACACTTAGAAAGTTTATAAAACTTAACTCTTATTCTGAATATAGTCAAGAGAAGCAAATTAACTAGAAGCATTTCTAAAAGCTCAATTTGATTTTATAGAATTTTCCTTTAGTCTCATTACTCTTTATCCATACCCCATATAAAACTGTTATCTATTAAGTACAAGAAAATGTTCCTATTTATTTATCTATTTTTCCTTAATCTCAGAGTCATGAGTTTAAGCCTCATGTTGGGTTCCATGCTGGGCATGGAGCCTGTTTTTAAAAAAGTAAAAATAAAAAACCATCTCTAATCAAGATCTCTCTCACACACAAATTGTGTGTGTGTGTGTGTGTGTGTGTGTGTGTGTGTGTGTG
>NW_023236690.1:0-1068 GCF_002007445.2 Ailuropoda melanoleuca | reverse complement strand
CGTCAGGCTCCTCTGCTGTGAGCCTGCTTCTTCCTCTCCCACTCCCCCTGCTTGTGTTCACTCTCTCGCTGTCTCTCTGTCAAAGAAATAAATAAAATCTTAAAAAAAAAAAAAAGAAATACAAGGTTTAAAATTTTTTTTAAGACTTTCAGTTAGTTTGGCACGTTTGTGAACTTCATATAAATGGAATCATACAACATACAGTCTTTTGTGTCTCACATTCTTTGCTCACCAAATAGGAAATTCACTCTTGCTGTTGTACGTATCAGTTAAGTGTTTTTTAACGGTGTGTATAGTCTACCATATGAATATACCCCAATTGATTTATCCTTTACCCTCTTGATGGGCATTTTGGTTGTTACATGTTACAGGCTATTAGGAAGAATGCTACTATGTACATTCTTGCATGTATCTTTTAGTGAACGTAGAAGTTTGAATGCTAAGTCATAGGGTTAACTCTAAAAGAAACTGCCTAATTGCTCTCCAATGCGGCTGTACTACTTACACTCCTACCAGCAGTGTGTGAGCACCCTGAGGTTCCACAGCCGGCATGGGCAGTCTTCCAAATTTTAGTGATTCGAGTGAAGAGAAATAACATTTGTATTTCCCTGATGATGAAGGATGTAGAATCCCTTTTATGTGCTTACTGGCCATTTATCTCCCTGTTTTGAATTGTCTTTACAAGCTTTTGGCCATATTTTTAAAATTGGACTTTCTTTGGTTATTGGTTTGCAAAAATTCTTTATATATTCTGTATTGAGTTCTTTGTTAGATATATGTATTGTAAATATTTTCTTCCAGTCTCTGGCTTGCCTTTCATTTTCTTAATGAAGTCTTTTGAAAAGATTTTAATTTAAATTTAGTTTTTAATTTGATGAAGTCCATTTTACATCTTTTTTCTTTGTTTAGTCCTTTTTGTGTCCTAGGTAGGAAATCTTGCCTATCCCAAGTTCACAAAGATATCATCTTGTATCAACCTTTATTTTTTTTTGTGAGAATTAAATGATTTTTTATTATATTATGTTAGTCACCATACAGTACATCCCCGGATTCCGATGTAAAGTTCGA
>NW_023236689.1:0-1068 GCF_002007445.2 Ailuropoda melanoleuca | reverse complement strand
CCCACAGCCTAGCTTCAGAGCAGCTGTTTCTGAAATAAAGCTGTGTCCCAGGGCTGTGAGCATTTTAGAAATTTTGTTTTAAGTCTATTTTATTTTCCTTTTAGCTGAGTGCTCCTTCTACTGGACAAGATGGAATCTCGATGAGAGAAGACATTTCATGAAACCACCAAGGTAATATAAAATGACTTACCATGTGTGCTGCAAAAGGGAATTTTAGCTATCACATGAAAAAATCCAGAGCAAAATATTGCATCTTTGTTGGTTATAAAAACAAAAACAAACAAAAATAAAGCCTTTTTATAGGAGCCCAAACATGAGTCATTCATACATTTGGCTTCCTTTTGTTATCTTCTTTACTTGACAATCTGTCGAAATGACTTTTCTAATGTGTTGTGTGTGGGAATTGGTTGCAAGATATAGAGCAAAAATTATTCTGCGTAGCTCATAAATTATCAAGTCCTATCGGAGAGAAACAGGCCCAGTTTCTGAAGAAACAATACAGGTAGCCTTGTCCCATTAGTTTTGGTGGAGTTCGATTTTTATGAGGTCTGGATGTTTTCAGAAGTTCTTGATACACAGTTTCCAGATATAACTGAGAGTAGGCTCTGCTAGGCAACAGAAGTGACTTGTAACACATAACAGTTACTATGTAGGCTTGTAATCTGCTACTCTATTTTAAATATCCTGGTATGTCTTCCTGTTTAATTCATTTTTCTGATTCTCAGTATGTCAGAACAAAATGTTCTCATTCTTTCATCTTTGGGGACACAATTCTTATTTGTGTAATTTTAATTAGTACTTGTCTACTCTGTTCTTTACACTATTTTCTATGTGGGCTGCTGTGTTAAGTGGCGAACAAAGCTTGAGCTGCCAGAGGCTGTCTTGCTGAAAAGAATGGACCTAACGCACTCACGTGTGTTCCGTGGAAAAGTTGCCGTGGTTGAATATTATAGTACAATGTACTAAACACGAATCTATGTGTCACATATTCAAAACAGTTTCAGGTATTTAATAAAATCAGTTGAGAATAGTGACCATAAAAGAAAAGACCACAAGCAACTATAACCA
>NW_023236688.1:0-1068 GCF_002007445.2 Ailuropoda melanoleuca | reverse complement strand
AAAAAAAAAGCCCATTTGCATATATACTACTTATTCTTACATAAATGGTAATGGCATACTATAATACTTTCCTGCAGCAAGATTTAAGTTTTCAAATTTTTATGAAATGTACACATACAAATAATTTGCAAAGTCAAATGGTTCTAAGAAAAAAACCATGAAAACAGTAGTCCCTCAAGCCCACTCTCCCACACTTCCCTGTTATTCCCATCCTCGTCCATGAACAGAGGCAAATGCTGTCAATTTTTTTTTGCATTTTCTTTTGGCGTTTGCCTTCCTCTAAAGAATCTACTGCTACTTCTTAACTTTCCAGTTTGAGCATTATCAATTTACTTCTCTCTACAGAAGACAATGACAGCTCTCTTCTCTCCCTCTCTTCATCACTTTCTTCCCTCCATCCCCCCAATATAGTTAAAACTCATTTTCTGGTGAGAATCTACTCCATTGTGAGCATGCGAATACTATTCACAGCTGAGATATGAAAAGCATACTGTGATTACATTTCCATTTGTGTACAACTTTTATTTTCCTAGGAATTATTGTCTTGTCTTTACTTGTTGTTTAACGCATCTACCATGGATGCATCCCCAAACTCTCAAAGGGGGTAAATGTCCTCGCAATACTTTCAGAAATATCTGATTTTCTATCAGCTCCATTTTCTTAGAGACAAATATCTCTTGGAGTTATCTGTTCTGCACCTCCTGTTTGGACTGGCTGCTCCCTGGGCCTGCCATACAACTGGCATCCTAAGAATGCCACACAGCACATTCTGTGTATTCCTTGAGCTTCTTTCCTGTGTCTGAACCCCTGTATCCCATATCTCATGTTTTCCTCACTTTGGTGGAGAACGTTCTTCACAACCTTCCCAAGAAAGGATTCATGGAGGGCAAATGTTTTGAGATCTTGCATGTGTGAAATGTCTTTATTCTACACCCATACTCGATTAATCTTGTGGATGAATGATGAATTCAAGACTAAGATTTATTTTCCTTCAAAAAGTCTTTTTTCCACCCCAGTGTTGCCATCTAGAAGTTTGAGGTCACTCTCGTTCCTGATTTTTTTTTTTTT
>NW_023236687.1:896-1138 GCF_002007445.2 Ailuropoda melanoleuca | reverse complement strand
GGGATGGATTCCCTAATTTCTCTTTCTTCAGTCTCGTTATTCGTGTATAGAAATGCAACTCATTTCTGAGCGTTGATTTTTTATCCCGCCACATTAATGACTTGCTCTATAACCTCTAATAGTTTGGGAGTGGATTCTTTTAGGTTTTCCACATAGAGTATCATGTCTTCTGCGAAGAGAGACAGTTTGACTTCTTCTTTGCTGATTTGGATACCTTTGATCCCTTTTTGTCATCTGATTGC
>NW_023236687.1:0-807 GCF_002007445.2 Ailuropoda melanoleuca | reverse complement strand
TGTTCCTGATCTTAAGGGAAAGGCTTCCAGCTTTTCCCCATTGAGAATGATATTTGCTGTAGGCTTTTCATAGATGGGTTTTATGAGATTGAGAAATGTACCCTCTATCCCTACACTCTGAAGGGTTTTAATCAGGAAAGGATGCTGTATTTTGTCAAATGCTTTTTCTGCATCAATTGAGAGGATCATATGGTTCTTGAGTCTTTTCTTGTTGATATGATGTATCACATTGATTGATTTGCGAGTGTTGAACCATGCTTGCATCCCAGGTATGAATCCCACTTGGTCATGATGGATAATCCTTTTAATGTACTGTTGGATTCTATTAGCAAGGATCTTGTTGAGGATTTTGGCATCCATATTCATTAGAGAAATCGGTCTGTAATTCTCCTTTTTGAGGGGGTCTTTGCCTGGTTTGGGGATCAAGGTAATATTAGCCTCATAGAATGAGTTTGGTAGCTTTCCTTCTGTTTCTATTTTTTGAAATAGCTTTAGGAGAATAGGTATGATTTCTTCTTTGAATGTTTGGTAGAATTCCTGNATTCCCCATGAAAACCATCCGGGCCTGGAGTTTTGTTATTTGGAAGGTTGTTTATCACTGACTCAATCTCTTCATAATTAATTGGCCTGTTTAAAAAATCAATTTCTTCCTGTTTCAGTCTTGGTTGTTTATGGGTTTCCTGGAAGGCCTCCATCTCTTCCAGATTGCTTAATTTATTGGCCTATAGCTGTTGATAAAGTTTCTAATAATCCTTCCAATTTCATTGGTATTGGTTGTGACCTCTCCTTTTTCATTCATAATTTTAT
>NW_023236686.1:479-1356 GCF_002007445.2 Ailuropoda melanoleuca | reverse complement strand
CTCAGTGCCCTTCTCATTGGTAATAAAGCAGAGCATACAGGAAAACACCTCCAGCGAACAGCAGCATTTTCCCTGTGGACACCGATTCCACATTGGTTGTAGGGGCCTGGGAAGTTTCCACCCCTTACAACCAAGAAACAAATGTGAGGGGAAAGTCCCTGAAGTCACGACGGACTTATGGAAGGTGGAAAAGGAATCAAGGTGCTTTGGTTCCGTGAGTGAAACACGACGAACACAGCACTGTGAAAGACAATTTGGCCAAAACCCCCTTCCAATGAAATGTTTGCTCCCTGGGGAAATCCTGTCAAAACTGCTGGCGGAAATGGAACGAGAAGGCCCAAAACACGTCCGTCCGAAACAACACCGTACAGGGACCGTCTTAGCACTATCATCACCCTTCATGAAAAGGGAAAAATGAGGTAAAGTGGTCGCGGAAGCCTGACGAGAGTGCCCCATAGTGGTCTCTGAGACACAACACAGTCTAGGGAAATATCAACGATCATCTCTCGTGAGTAAGGGAGCATGAATGAAAACCTTCAGGATTTCGAGGACTCAGCGCCCTTCTCATTGGTAATAAGCAGAGCGTCCACGAAAACACCTCCAGCGAACAGCAGCCTTATCCCTAGGGACCCCGATTCCACAGTGGGTGTAGGAGCCTGGGGAGGATCCAGCCTTAGAACCAAGAAACAAAGTGTGAGGGGAAAGCCCTTGAAGTCACGACGGCCTTATGGAAGGTGGAAGAGGAATCAAGGTGCTTTGGTACCATGAGTGAAACACGACGAACTCAGCACTGAGGAAGACAATTCGGCCAAACCCGCTTCCAATGAAATGTTTGCTCCCTGAGGAAATCCTGTCAAAACTGCTGGCGGAAATGGAA
>NW_023236686.1:0-163 GCF_002007445.2 Ailuropoda melanoleuca | reverse complement strand
CTGGGGACCCCGATTCCACTTTGGGTGTAGGGGCCTGGGGAGGATCCAGCCCTTAGAACCAAGAAAAAAAGTGTGAGGGGAAAGACCTTGACGTCACGATGGCCTTATGGAAGGTGGAAGAGGAATCAAGGTGCTTTGGTACCATGAGTGAAACACGACGAAC
>NW_023236685.1:0-1068 GCF_002007445.2 Ailuropoda melanoleuca | reverse complement strand
CCCCCCCCCAATCATCTTAAATTAAAGAGTAGCTAAAAAGTATAACAACTTCCTGCATTGCTAAGTAAGCCGTGCTAAAAAGAAATCAATTTTATCTCGGGGTCTCACAATCTTCATTAGGCAATCCATTGGCATGCTGGCTGGTCACACAAAGAATGCCTGGGGAGGACTTGGGTATGGCAGTTTCTGGAGCTATGGACCCTGTGCTGACCACAGGAAGATGTTTGTCAATCTTGGCTCTGTCGTCCTGATCATGGGCTGTCTGATGCCACATCTCACCACGGCCCGTAGCCAGGCTCTTCTTGCTCTCTACTTCTCTGCTTCCGCTCAGACAACCAGGTGTATGCAAATGGTGTCCAAAATGAAAGCAAGTCATTTTTCCAGGAAAAACAGAATGTCTCTTCGATGAGTAAGGAGCCTGAATACTCATGCTTGTTTAATTCAACTATAAATGGGGACATAAAACCAGTAAAGAGTAAAACCTCATGAAGGTACGGGGTATGTGTGGGAGGGGAAGGGAGTAGAGGGAGAGAAATGACCCAGAGAGTAAAGGCTTTTGGATCAAAATGAAAATAATATTATGGGCAGTCATCAGGCAGGAGACTCTCATATTTCACCCAAACTTGAAATCTATGCAGGTCCCTCCACTAGAGCCTTAGTCAGAAGCTGATGTTCACCAAAGGCTGCAGAAGGTGTGTTTTTAAAGGGGGGTTGAGGATGGGGCCTGACACTTGTAGCAAGGACCAGAAACAGAAGTCATCAGCATTTAAGAAATGCTGATGATCAAAGTGGCCATATTTTCAAGTCCAATTTCCATCACCGGCAGGCACAGAGATTCAAAACCCTCTGCTGGATGGAGACAGCCAGCTGCAGGGGGTTATCATGGGTCCCTACAGCTCACTGGGCAGAGAAAGCAGGGTGCCCAGCACTGCAGGACAAGGCATCTGTCCACCCACCATACAGCAGCCAGCGTGGTCCTTCTAAGGGATAGTTCTTTTTTTTTTTTAAAGATTTTATTTATTTATTTGAAAGAGAGAGAGACAGCCAGTGAGAGAGGGAACACAAGCA
>NW_023236684.1:0-1068 GCF_002007445.2 Ailuropoda melanoleuca | reverse complement strand
TTTTTTTTTCCAAAGAAGTTCTTGAATTCATGGATATCATTTCTTTCAGAGGACAGAAAAGTTTGGAGCATCTTCCAGCAACATTGTGAAGTGAGACTGGAATATAAAGTTACTGAGTCACTGCTAGATTGGGTCTTAGATGAAAATCATTTTTATTCAACAACAGACACTATACAAGATGCTGAAGTTATAGCTGTAAATAGGACAAGCTCTTCTCATGGGTGTCTCCAAGTGCTGTACCCTAAATGGGATACCCAGTAATGTGATCACAGAGCATGGCCACTTCCTACGGGGATTGTACCCTGAGGGTTTGGATATAAGTTTTCAGTGTTTTTCTTGGTCTTGAGCTCCATATAGAATTTAAGTTGGTGATTTATATATCACTTTGGTATATCTTTCTCATAACTTTCTGCTGGGCAGCTTTGAGTTCTTAAAAAATAGCACAAAATTATACTGTGCAAATAGGGGAGAACAAAACACTAAGAGAGTTGTTTGTTACTTTCTGTCTTTCACCAGAGCCCTTTGACCACATCTTTCCTCATCTGTACAGAAGAAGTGAATAAAGAGAAAAAGGAAGAATGATCAGGATACCAAATCCTTTGAGCTTGCTGAAAAAGTAGGAGAGGCAGAATGAAATGAAAGGATCCATAAATAGCCCTGTGGCCCAATTCCTTGTCTCAGGCCTCCTCTGTTCATTATCTTGAACAGCCACATCCAAGGGCAAGCTGTAGACCTTCCCATCGACCATTGGACCCCTACACGCCCTTTCGTTAGCTCTCTGACCCAATCTACGACCCCTTGACCATTTTCTCCCTTGTTCTTTCTGTTCTAGTTCCCTGGTCTCGTTGTTATTACTCCATCACATCACAGATGATCCCCCTTATGCCTTTGTGCTGGTATTCTTTCTGCCTGAAAGAGCTTCCTGATGGTTATCCACTTATTCTTAACGTGTACATGTCCTTGCTGAAATGCCACTTTCTTTTTTTTTTTTTTAAAGATTTATTTATTTATTTGATAGAGAGAGACAGCCAGCGAGAGAGGGAACACAAGCAGGGGGAGTGGGAGAGG
>NW_023236683.1:0-1068 GCF_002007445.2 Ailuropoda melanoleuca | reverse complement strand
TTTTTTTTTTTTAAGATTTTATTTATTTGAGAGAGAGCATGCACATGCATGATTGGGAGGGAGAGGGAGAAGCAGACCCCTTGCTGAACAGGGAGCCCCACTCAATGCAGGGCTCGATCCCAGGACCCTGAGATCATGACCTGAGCACAGTCAGATGCTTAACCAACTGAGCCACCCAAGCACTGCTAGGGAATGTTTCTTGAAAAAATTTTATAGAACTATGGAAGACAAAAATGAAGTTGCATTGAGTGACATCACAAAGACTGGTTTGTTTCTTTGAAAAAATTGTATCATTGCTCTGTTAATTCTCACCAGTTTTAATTTCCTGAATTCTTTCTATTTTTGGTATGTAGAAATGTAAGTTCTGAGATGTATCTAAGATATCAGAGAATTATTAGTAATGGCATTGAGAAATAGCAACATATAATTTTAATATGGAATTATAACCAAACTGTTATAACCCAATTGTACTTCCGTCTTTTCAAATTGGTATATAGCTAACTCTTGAACAACACGGGTTTCAACTGCATAGGTCCACTTACATGCAGATTGTTTTTGACAAATACAGTACAGTACTATAAATGTATTTTCTCTTCTGTAGGATTTTCTTAATAACATTTCTTTTCTCTAGCTTTCTTTAGTATAAGAATACAGTATATAATGCATATAACATAAAGTATGTGTTAATTGATTGCTCATACTATTGGTAAGGCTTCTGGTCAACAACAGCATATTAGTACTTAAGTTTTGGGGGAGTGAAAGGCTATATATAGATTTTTTACTTTCTTTGGGTGACTTTAGTATTCGGTTGTTTTTTTATTTTCTGCTGTTACTGTGGGTTTTTGTGGTAACTGAGATGTATTATTTATGTATATAGCACAGACCCCTGAGCAATTGTAGTTCAACACTAAAATAACAATAAGGGGAAATGGCACTAATAAAATCTTTTTAAAAATCAACAGAAAACATAATAAACCCAAATGGTGGTTCTTTTTTTGTTTTTGTTTTTATTATAATAATATTTTTTATTATATTATGTTAGTCACCATACAGTACATCCCTGGTTTT
>NW_023236681.1:0-4591 GCF_002007445.2 Ailuropoda melanoleuca | reverse complement strand
AAGACATACCAATATTTCATGTCACTGTGAAAAAACAATTTTTTTCAAAAGTTTATATTAAAATAAGTAGATTTTGGGGTACCTGGGTGACCCAGTANCTTCATTTGGTCTGCAGTAGTGAATTTGTACATTGTATCCAAAGTGAACATAATTGTATGGAAAATTAATTACTCTTTCATTGGCTCCAAAAAGAGTCAATCTAAGACATACCAATATTTCATGTCACTGTGAAAAAACAATTTTTTTCAAAAGTTTATATTAAAATAAGTAGATTTTGGGGTACCTGGGTGACCCAGTAGGTTAAACATCCAACTCTTGATTTCAGTTCAGGTCATGATCTCAGGGTCATAAAATTGAGCCCCGTGTTGGGCTCCATGCTGTGTGTGGAGCCAGCTTGGGATTCTCTGTCTCTCTCCTTCTGCCCCTCCCCCCCAGAATAAAAAAATAAAAAATAATATAAATAGGTTGTATTAAATAGTATTATAGTAAATTTATCCTGGATAAATATGAAAATTTTCAATTATAAGTGAGTATTCACAGTGAATATTAATAGTAAAAATAAAAAATCTAAATTGACAATAAAAACTACACACAGCAAAACTACAAAATTTGAATGCAGACATTCTGATCTGATAGACTTACGACTGCAAAAGCACACTCAAAAAGGCAAAAGCTATAAAAAATAAAAGTAGGTATGAAAAACAAATTGATTAATCAAAGAAAAACTTCATCCAAAGTGTTTGTAGAAAATAACTGATACCTGATGAATATTTTCAAACAAAACTCTAATGCAGATATAATTCTTAAATATTTACATTCATAAAGAAATATCCAAACATCCCCAGGATTAAAACAATGGGATAAAAAAAGGGGGCAGGCAAAGCATCTTATGCATGTGCATAATATATCTAAAACAAGTTACATTTTTTACAGAATAGTGATAGTTTCTAACATTTTTATTATCAATATTCGCTCAGTCTTCTCAGTATGTTCAAAGCCATAGCTATTAAGATAAATGCTATTAAACCTAAAAGTGTTGAAACCAATTTACAAATGTTATGATAGTTATATCAAAGTGTACTGCTAAAGAGATCTTGCTAAAAATTACTCCCATATCTGGTATAACTTTACATTTTATGGAATTACTTACATTTGCAAATATTCAGTTGCAAAATGTATTTGATCCAAATCAAACTTACCTAATAGGACCTCAACAGAGATAATCAAGGTCCCTTCATACAAGTGGAGCTTGGGAAGTTCCCAAGATTCTTTGGTAAGCTCTAAGATCCAGCTGAGCTTCAATCCAGTTCTGGAAAAGATGTTTGCCACTCTGTCTCCTTCTCCATTCCACTACCAAGAACGTAAAATAGCCTAATATTCTACAAAATTAACATCATATGGATACAAAATACCAACATTCCCAAATGCAGGTAAAAATTATCCTTATGTAAGTATTTAATGAGAGAGAGATGACGTGAGTGGGACGGTGCTGACAGAAATGTATGTATGTGTCTTATGCTTAAGCTCTTTAAGAACAGAAACCAAACATCGCATATTTATAATGCAGGGCCGTGAAACTGGGAAGACTCTAAAGGTTATAGATGTACAATTTCTTCTTAATGCATATGCTGAGAAAGGAATTTAGGTTCTGCCTTCAGTTTGGTACTCTCCTCTCAAAGCTAAGCACTAATGAGATGTTTGTTTAAAAAAGGTATTTGTCATTGTATCACCCACAGCATCACCCCATTTGAGTGTTTAAATGGCTCATACCTCAGTGTACCAGAAGAGAAATAAAATCATGTCAATATATTGAATAAAGTATGCCTAATCTTTCTAAACTTCTGTGCCAGCCCCCACAAAAACAAATGAAGTAAAAATTTTCTTTCTTTCTTTCTTTAAATTCAATTAGCCAACCTATAATGCATCATTTAGTTTTTGATGTAATGTTCAATGATTCATTAGTTGCGTATAACACCCAGTGCTAAAAATTTTCTTTAAAAGTTCTTTCAAAAAGCAGCACACTTTTGAAAAGATCAAATCATTCTATTTTTACACTGGCCTGCAGAAACCATTGACAGAGAAATAAATAAATTGTAGATATGAAACTTTCTACCTACCAAAAAGAAAAACAGAGCATTGACAAGTGTGCAGAAGTCTTCTTTACAAATGGGAACATATAGCATAGCCCAGCATTTTGCACCATATTAACTTTGATGAGTGTAGATAAGAGAAAATGGAACATAATATTTTGTCCAGTCCATTTACCATTTCACAGTATGNTGGAACATAATATTTTGTCCAGTCCATTTATCATTTCACAGTACGGGCTAACCCATTTGTTTGTATGTGCTGTTAATATTTTAAATTTCTGTGGTTACTTTTTATACTTTTTATGTGTTTGTTTTTCCCATAACTCATAAATATTTATCCAAGAATCAAACTTTTTATGTTTAATGTTGTTTGTATCACTCTTACATTAGTAAAGAGCCTGCTTTTGATTAGCTAGCTTCTCTACATTCCATGTTGTAGGAGGAAAATTACACCCATTTTAAAATGCTCTGTAGATTTAGTAAAAACTGTTTCTCAGCGACTCTTGAGAAATAGCAGCTGAGAGGTCCTAAACATAAATTGAGTGAAATTAAAGCACCTGTGGATCATTTGGCATAGGTAGGCAATTGTCACATTAGCTTTTACTTTCTTAGGTAACGGAGTTGGTTTCATAATGCTTTGTAATTCCAAATGGAATACTGTTTGGTCTTCTGAAATCTAAACTTCCAAGCTTTAAGACAGTGATGAAAGGCCAATGGTAACTTGGCCTACTCCTTAGCTTTTTAGTGTAGACTATGGTGTTTTGTGATGAGAACACACTAATAAAGAACTTTTATCAAGATTGGCTTTAACTGTTGGTGCAGTTGGAGGATGTGAGATGGAGAGATGAGAGCCCAAGCCTCACATTTAGTGACACTCAGGTTCCTTTATTGTATGTGGGATTAGGAAGTTCTGGAAGAGGGAAGTACTATGTATTTTACTTTAGGAATTTTTGCAAGTGAGTCCACTTGCTTTGGACTCCAGTTTTATGAGAAGTCATAACAAATGTCAATAATTGCTATTAAATATGATAAAATGGAACTAGAAGCAAGGAATCAATAAATCAGTGGTGAGCACCTGAAGTAGCTGGAGGGTGATTCACTTGGTAAGAATATATGGAATTTAATGTTAATTTTTACTCTTTGAAAATTAGAGAATTTTATTCTGCTTTTCTGAATCAGGAAATTCTCATTGTTGTGGTTGTTACTACTGAAATCTGGAACCATGGAGAGTCAGTCTTTTGTGCAGGCTGAATATCCTTTTACATGGCCTACCATTACAGGTCAGGAGTGGGGTAATTATAAAGGATAGTATTATGCAATCCTACAAGCCTACGCTCCAAAAGCCAGCATTCATTTTGGGCCATACCCAGCCCATTTCCCAGACTCCTGGCCAGAATCTGGCCCCATTGGTCTAAAGGAAATAAATGAATATTCATTTGACCAATATGGAAGCAGACCATGACCTAAGAGCACATACTATCCTATAAAAGTTCATGCAAGACAATTTCTACAAAATCTTTTGAAAATATTTAGATGAGAAACTGCAACTCTTCACATCCAATTCATGCTAAGATCACAATTATTTGCATGTGTGTCATCATTCTCATGTCCTACAGACACAGCAGACACTGCTGCTCAGTCTTTATCCACAGAGCTCTTCAGGCAGCCAACTCCAGTAAAACATGTAAATTAAAATCTGACTCTTTCTGATCCAGTCCAATGAATTTTATGTTGAAATTGGATGGCCCTAGGATCAACTTAATGTAAACTTACTGAGTGTACTTTGTAGGGTTACATGGGATCACAGCGAGGCATAAAATATGGTATATGCCTCAAGGAACTTTAACTCTAGAAGGAGAGAANATGAGAAACTGCAACTCTTCACATCCAATTCATGCTAAGATCACAATTATTTGCATGTGTGTCATCATTCTCATGTCCTACAGACACAGCAGACACTGCTGCTCAGTCTTTATCCACAGAGCTCTTCAGGCAGCCAACTCCAGTAAAACATGTAAATTAAAATCTGACTCTTTCTGATCCAGTCCAATGAATTTTATGTTGAAATTGGATGGCCCTAGGATCAACTTAATGTAAACTTACGGAGTGTACTTTGTAGGGTTACATGGGATCACGGCGAGGCATAAAATATGGTATATGCCCTCAAGGAACTTTAACTCTAGAAGGAGAGACAAGACACAGACTATTATTCTGAGCTGTTAAGTGGCATTTGGGCAAGATGGCCAAGAGAGTTCAACAGGGAGTCTGGTTGAGTGGAGAGAGCTATATGTAAAAGATTTAAGGAGACAAAGGGTAACCTTCAGGGAACTTGGCTAAGGGTAAGGATGAGCAAAGAAGGCCAGATGTAGAGTAGAAGAGCTCGGGGAATTGCTAGGAAGGACTCCAAGGCTAGTGAGTGCTGATCCTGAAGAACGGGTGATTCTCTGCTCCACGCTCCATTATCTACTGGATATAGGTATCTACTAGCCCATGGTGACTAA
>NW_023236680.1:0-1067 GCF_002007445.2 Ailuropoda melanoleuca | reverse complement strand
GGTCCAAATATACAATGGAATATTACACAACCGTCAGAAAGAAAGAGTACCCAACATTTGCAGCAACATGGATGGGACTGGAGGAGATTATGTTAAGTAAAATAAGTCAAGCAGAGAAAGACAATTATCATATGGTTTTACTCATTTATGGAACATACAAAATAGCAGGGAGATTGGTAGGAGATGGACGGGAAGAATGAAGGGGGGGTAACAGAAGGGGGAATGAACCATGAGAGACTATAGTCTCTGGAAAACAAACTGAGGATTTCAGAGGGGAGATGGGTTGGGTGATTGGGATAGGACGTTGATGGGTAATAAGGAGGGCACATATTGCATGGAGCACTGGATGTTATAGGCAAACAATGAATCATGGAACACTACATCATAGACTAAGGATGTACTGTATGGTGACTAACAACATAATAAACTTTAAAGACAAAAAAGAATTAACGTGTGGTTTTGGTTTTGTTAATTAAAAAAAAGAATAATATAGTGTCCTTCTGTATCTCTAACTACAGTTTTTAGATTATAATCTAATGTGTCTGATATGAGAATTGCTAACCTAGCTATACTACAAAGCTTTGATTACCACTTCAGGGTGGTACTGGCACAAAAACAGACACATAGAACAGTGGGACATAATAGAGAACCCAGAAATGGACCCTTGACTTTATAGTCAACTAATCTTTGACAAAACAGGAAAAAGTATCCAGTAGAAAAAAGAGAGTCTCTTCAATAAATGGTGCTGGGGTAATTGGACAGCTATATACAAAAGAATGAAACTTGACAATTCTCTCACACCATACACAAAGATAAGCTCCAAATGGATGAAAGTCCTCGATATGAGACAGAAATCCATTGAAATCACAGAGAACATAGGCTGTAACCTCTTTGGTACCAGCCACAGCAACTTATTTCATGACATGTCTCCAAGGCAAGGAAAACAAAAGACAAAAAATGAACTTTTGGGACTTCATCAATATAAAAATTTTCTGCACAGCAAAGGAAACAGTCATCAAAACAAAGAGGCAACCCAGGGAGTGGGAGAAGATATTTGCAAATGAAAC
>NW_023236679.1:0-1067 GCF_002007445.2 Ailuropoda melanoleuca | reverse complement strand
AAAAAAAAAAAAACTCATTTCAATAATAATTAGGCATAGAAAAAAGCTGATATTTATTACTTGAATTCAATAAACACTTTCAGTTTGATTCGTTTGCAGATATAACTCTTAAGAGTTTAACTCTTTAACTTCCTTTTCCCTAATACTCCTTTCCCAATAAGCACCTACATACAAGACATTGTTCACTGAGCATCTATGGGCATAAGGCAAGTAAATAATCACCACACAAATATTTTATTGATATAGTGAAACATTTTGTAATTTGGCAATTTTCTTACAGAAAGAAATTCTCAAAGTTCAAGTATTTTAAAAGAGTGTTATCATCATGTGCTATGACTTAAGATAATAATGGACCCACCTTCCACGGAGATGACACCCACATGTCGCCTTCGACTATTCATTTCTGGCCCAAAAAACCAACTGTTTTTGTTGATAGAATAGCATTCAATACTGCGAAACGGGTCACCAGATCCACCTCTACCACCTACACAAAACAGCACGCCTAAAGGGAAAGCCAGAAAATATAGATCAAAATTATAGCTCCTTAAATTTTTTTAATTAGTGTGGAAAAAATACTTAGGGAGTCAAAATTTTGATGAACTGCTAAAAAAAAGAGAGTTATCTGGATAACTTCAATGTCATTATGTTACTAAAAATCTAATTTTGTTTCCCCCTTATCTGAATTTCTCAAAGAATAGAATATATCAGCTATCTCTGTTTGCTAACATTCCATTTTATAGTATGGTTTATTTTTTTTTAAAGATTTTATTTATTTATTTGACAGAGAGACAGCCAGAAAGAGGGGGAACACAAGCAGGGGGAGTGGGAGAGGAAGAAGCAGGCTCCCAGTGGAGCAGGGAGCCTGATGCGGGGGCTCGATCCCAGAACCCTGGGGATCAAGCCCTGAGCTGAAGGCAGACACTTAATGACTGAGCCACCCAGGCGCCCCTATATATGGTTTAGATCTTCACCTACTCTGTAAAATTGCTCTTGCTAAGGTCATAAGTACATCTAATAAAAAAAAAAATTAAGAGTTTAAGATTTTATCTATTTATTTGAGAGAGAGC
>NW_023236678.1:0-1067 GCF_002007445.2 Ailuropoda melanoleuca | reverse complement strand
AAAAAAAATAAGATAGGATTTTAGATTTGGCCAGACTACCTTTCAATAGAGTTAGACTCTGTATGTTGACTGAGCGAGAAATATTAGAGGAGGAGTCATCACTGCTAAGTTTGTATAGTGGAATATGAAGGAATGGTCCCTGAGCCAAAGAGAGAGGGAAAAATGAGAAAAGGAAGCAAACCTTTTGGCCACCGGACTCATAGAGTGATAGAATGGCATCTCTCTAGCTTTAGGAATATATCCCATAAATGATACTATGAGAAGGCTATTTAAATATTTCCAATGCATCAGACATTTTTCCCCTGCACTCAACACCTGCAAGCCCTGCCATGGCCAGACACTCCCAGGAAACACATGGGGTGACATCGCATGTTTTTGCAACTGGGGGGAGGCAGTGCAATATCCAGCTTCAACGCAGAGCCTGACTCCGTGCCCCAGGGTTTTGCTTCTTTGTCGATATCCTCAATAGCACATCCCCAAATGTTAGTTATTGCTTAATGAAAAAACAGATTGCTCTGCCCAGCATGTAATAGTTGTTAATATCCTAATAACATTAATGTATGCAATATTGAGCTGAATTGTAAGGCTGACAAAAGCCTACGTGTGTGGAAATGTAATTACAGTGGAAGTTTAATGATAAATCACTGCAGTTTCTCTCTTCCTTAATAAACTGTCAGGTAGTACCAAATAAAGCAGAAGCAATTAGGGGAAGCAACAGGCTCTGGGGCTGAGGGACAGGAGGGATGGAAGAAATAGAACCTCTGCACCCCCATAATAGCTTGCATCAACCACTGGGACTTCACAGGTGCTGAACTCTGGTCAGCAGGAACATCAGGCCCCTCGCACATCCACCCAGATTATGGCATTTTGATTTCTCATCAGAGGTACCTCATTTTCAACTGTGATAAAGGACCTTAGATATCCAAACAGCTCATTAAATTCCACCTATTATTTCTATATTCCCCTCACACCTGTTTAAAGTGGTTATTTATAAAACACTAACATTTTATTTAGTTTTTTCAAAGGCAAGCAATCCCTCATTCCCCAGGTCTTTCAGCTGTGATTGC
>NW_023236677.1:0-1067 GCF_002007445.2 Ailuropoda melanoleuca | reverse complement strand
TCCTCCATGAAAGCAAGACCCATATCAGCAGAGGGCTCCAACTGCAACTGGCAGTCCAGGGCCAACTCCCCGATGCTTATCACCCAGCGCTTCCTGGCATTCCCAAGGGGTGGGGATCCAGCAGCAAGCTGGCCACCCACATTAGCAGATGAAAAGTTTAACAGTACTTCGGGAGTATGGGGTTACTAACTAGGGCCTCAGCCACTTCCCTACATCTTCCTCGGTGCCATGATGGGGTGGGCTGAGGGATCTGATCACCCAACCTGAGCTACATGTTCCGGTTATCAGAGGCGGGAGGTTCATAAGGTTGGGCTCTCTACGGCCTTCAAATCTCAGCTTGCTTTTTTTTTTTTTTAAGATTTTATTTATTTAATTGACAAAGAAAGAGCACAAGCAGCAGGAGCGGCAGGCAGAGGGAGAGGGAAAAGTAGGCTCCCTGCTGAGCAAGGAGCCCGATGGGGGGCTTGATCCCAGGACCCTGGGATCATAACCCTACTAGAAGGCAGATGCCTAACCGACTGAGCCACCCAGGTGCCCCTCAAATCTCAGCTTCTTGCTACAGCCCTAACACTTCTATCTCTCCTCTGGTATCTAGGTAGTTCAGATGTTAAAGTGAGTGGGGTTGCTGGCGGGTATCAAATTAAGGAGGCCTGAGGTTCAGGTGGAGTGGAGTAATCGGTTTCCAACTCTGTTATTTTATAGCAGTGAAGTGATATTCTTTCCCAAATTCTAGACAGTAACAGTCTCACTTACAATTAGACTTCAAGGAGAACTTCCAAACCGCAAAAGGGATAAAGAATAATTGCATTGTTCCCAGTCCCAGAACTGTTGGGAAGGCACAGACAAAAGAAGTCACCATTGTTTCATGAACACACTCACCCTACCACCCAAACCCAACGCTTTTCTTTTTTCACACCCTCTCCCACTTGCAAATCCACATAGATCCCACCTTATATTCCCTAGGACAAACAGAGATCAAAGGAATCAGGACTTCCCAGTCAGATTCTCCAAGAAGGCTCTCAGGGTCCCATGTGGGACAGGGAGTCTGTCTGGGGCTCTGCACAAAC
>NW_023236676.1:0-1067 GCF_002007445.2 Ailuropoda melanoleuca | reverse complement strand
GGGGGGGGGATGGAGAGACACTTGCACCCCTGGGTTAGTAAGGTCATTTATTTTTCCTTCTTTGGAGGTTGAAATGAAAGTGTGAATCTTCAAGACTGAATAGGATTTAATCAGATAGTGGCAAACCAATAGATAAAGGCTAAAGACACGAGAAACCTGACAGCCTAGAGGATTACTAAGTAGATCACTTTGGCCTAATTAGAAATTGGAGGAAGCCATTGGAGGAAAACAGGTCATAATGCTGAAGGGTCCAGATCCTTACTCTGTGTTAAGATGTGTCTAGTTTTTTTAATTGAAGGATATAAAGGATTTCAAAAAGGAATATAGATAACATATTTTTGGTTTTGATAATCAGGATAACAATATGAAGTATGATTACAGTGGGATGAAACAAGCCGGTTAAGAGACATTTGCAGTAACATAAAACTGACATGGTGACAGACTTAACTGGGACAAAGACAGTGAAGAAGTAAAGAAAGGAGATTTCCAAGGTATTTAGGAGATAAATACAGGGAACACAGGTTTACAGAATGTCTTTTCAATGTTTGGCTTGAATGACTAAAGCACCAGTTATCAAATTAGTGATCATAAGAGAAATTAAAAATAAGAGTGGAGAAGGAGAGGAGAAGACAATGACTTTTCAGATTTTTAAAGTTTCAGACTTTTGAAGTTCAGGAAAAAAAATCAGTAGATAGCTCAACACTTTGATATACATGGCTCTAATTTTGTAACTGAAGAAATCAAAACTAAGATAGTTGAAATCTAAAGGTCATACAGCTGCTGTGTGGTGGATTTTATTTTAACTTCCTTAACTACAAATTCCATCCCCCTTGTAGAACTAGCTCTGTGGCTTTGTAAATTCAGGCCTAAATACCCACGGTTTCTTCATCTATGATGCAAGGATGGCATCTATCTCTTTGATTAGCTGACATACTGTAAAGCTAAGATTTAGTAAATAAAAGCAGAATGAATGTCTTAGTTGACTTGGCACAGATCCTTTTGAAACCCAATTACAGACTGGAAACTACCTAGACAAAAAAAAATTGTGTGTGTGTGTGTGTGTGTGT
>NW_023236674.1:1045-1288 GCF_002007445.2 Ailuropoda melanoleuca | reverse complement strand
CCAAAACACGTCCGTCATAAACAACACCATACAGGGACCGTCTTAGCACTATCATCACCCTTCGTGAATAGCGAGACCTGAGGGTAAGTGATCGCGGAAGCTGACGAGAGTGCCCCATAGTGGTCTCTGAGACCCCACACAGTGCAGGGTAATATCAACAATCATCATCTCTCGTGAGTAAGGGAGCATGAATGAAAAGGTACAGGATTTTCGAGGACTCAGCGCCCTTCTCATTGGTAATAA
>NW_023236674.1:482-734 GCF_002007445.2 Ailuropoda melanoleuca | reverse complement strand
GAAAAGGCCCAAAACACGTCCGTCAGAAACAACACCGTACAGGGTTCGTCTTAGCACTATCATCACCCTTCGTGAATAGGGAAACAAGAGTGAAAGTGGTCGCGGAAGCCTGACGAGAGTGCCCCATAGTGGTCTCTGAGACACCACACAGTCCAGGGAAATATCAACGATCATCATCTCTCGTGAGTAAGGGAGCATGAATGAAAAGGTTCAGGATTTTCGAGGACTCAGCGCCCTTCTCATTGGTAATAA
>NW_023236674.1:0-262 GCF_002007445.2 Ailuropoda melanoleuca | reverse complement strand
GAACACAGCACTGAGAAAGACAATTCGGCCAAAACCCGCTTCCAACGAAATGTTTGCTCCCTGGGGAAATCCTGTCAAAACTGCTGGCGGCAATGGAATGAAAAGGCCCAAAACACGTCCGTCAGAAACAACACCGTACAGGGACCGTCTTAGGACTATCATCACCCTTCGTGAATAGGGAAATATGAGGTAAAGTGGACGCGGAAGCCTGACGAGAGTGCCCCATAGTGGTCTCTGAGACCCCACACAGTCCAAGGAAATA
>NW_023236673.1:0-1067 GCF_002007445.2 Ailuropoda melanoleuca | reverse complement strand
GAAGGCAAACGCTTAACCACTGACCCACCCAGGCGCCCCTGAAAAGGCTAGCTTCTAACATCTCCAAGGGGTTTGGCTGGACATCTTGATGATGTATCACAACCTACCTTCCCCCTTTGCATAATTTTTTTTGTTCCGTGCATGCTAATTTCCATCCTAGAATCTGCTTCCTGAGGTCAAAATTGGTACCAGAAGAGGGATCTGATTAGTTAGTGCTAACTGAGATTTTGGAGCTGGATCCCCTCCCAACCTGCTGATAGAAATCCATGACTATGAGTGGTGGAGAACAGAGAGTGCTAGCATACTGTGCATGGAATTGGTTTAAACTTTCGTACATCATGAACTGGTAATAAAGCAAAAGAAGTTCATGCACTAGCACAGTTAGACGATTACAGCCTGCCGCCTGTTGTCTAGTAAAGCTTTCATGGAAACACAGCCATGTTTTATCTCTGACTGCTTTCATTCTACAAGGGTAGATTGCAGTAGGTGCTACAGAAACTGTGCTGCTCACAGAGCCTGAGCTGTTTATGATGTGGCCCTCTACAGAAAACTTTGCTGAACCCTGTACTAGTGAATGCAATGTAGCAGGCATTTGAAAAATATGCTGGAAATAATAATTATAAGGATACTAAAATTGGATAGTGGTTATTGGGGTTAATTGATACTTGAGAGAGATAATGTACAGCTCTAATCAGTTAAAAGCTATGTGTGAAAGCCAGAGAGACTTTTTGGCAGTATATAAAGCTACCAATCCCCTGTTGATGGAGAGCTGAGAAAGCCCAGGACCAGGACCAAAACTAATTATAAAGAGTAACTGAGTGCCAGAGAACATTAAATTCTTACTCTAAGCAGGTCTACTTTACCAAGATCAGGGCTCTGACTGGGAAACATTGGGACCATCAGAATGTGATGCAGATGTCTGGGTTGGTGCACTTAGAAATCTTGAATTCCTGTATGCCCCCACATCCTCCAAGCCTGCAGAAGGATTTACCCTTCCTTCCAAAAAAACTTTAACATGATGCAGTTGCCTTCATTATGCGTGATGACATACCCCCATCCTACCAAAA
>NW_023236672.1:0-1067 GCF_002007445.2 Ailuropoda melanoleuca | reverse complement strand
TCTTATCTCAAAGAGATCTCTACACCAACCATTTACCAACTGGGCAAGATGAGTGATGGACGAGAAATTGCTAGGAGACTTGGGTCTCTGGCCACCTTTAATGGAGAATAAGAAAAGTTGAATAAGCCACAGGGGCCTGGCAAACTTAAATGAGAGGCAGGTTGGGTGGGAAGTCTGGCAAACTGAAGTAGTCATACTCCACTACAAAGGAAATGTAGGCCCTATGTTGACAGATATAATTATTTTTAAAAGGAAACCTCCTGCACTGTAAAAATACCTTTCTGGGTCAAATCTGGTCTATGTGCCAGAGTATTCTGCCCTTAAGAGTTACCAGCAGTGGCCTGCCATGCAGTGGAGTCCAAGATACTGGCCTCTTCCAGCATCGAATTCCTGTAAGAAACACATTTTATCTCTGCTTTATTTCTTTTTTAACAATTTATGCAATATCTGTTGATAGTAAAACCCAAGTGCTGTTTCTCACATGACAGTGTTAACATCTCAGTACGGTAGACAAATGAGCAAGTGTTAAAACTCAGCTATTCTCGCACTGATGTATATTTTTTCCTTTTCAGGTGATTTGAGTAGAGTCACCAGGTGTCTTTTCTCCTCCATGACTTATTGCACATCTTTGAGTTGTCAAATTTGTAATGTCCAGCTGTCAAGAGCTTAAAAAATGCCAGTCTGTCTAGTTAGGGGGAAAAAAGCCTGGAAAAAAATGGTTTCCAGTGGAATTTTATATCTAGGTTCCCCTAGACAGGAAAGAGAGGGTACCAATGCTAGCCTGCTTGCTGCTACAAGCTTTACTTGTAGCCCAACCTACAGCGCTTTGGGTATAACTTCCTCCTTTTGAATTGTTTGCATATTGGTTTAAATTCCTAGCATGTTTCGTATATACGTTTGAATACAGTGCAGCAAGTTCCACCAATAGGAAATTATTTTCTTCTTCCTTTTGTAAACACAACACTAGTAGTGTAAGAACAGAGGCACTTTCAAACCTCAAAAACATCCAGCCTTTAAAAAAAAAGCCCTGGCCTTTTCATACATTACGGACTACTACCCAAATTTTT
>NW_023236671.1:0-1067 GCF_002007445.2 Ailuropoda melanoleuca | reverse complement strand
CTGGCCGCTTTTTTTAATCAATAGAATACCGTTTTAATGCTCGTTTAATGCTGTCGTTGAACGCCTAGTGAGCATGACAGCTACAGGTCCCTCGGTCCCATCTCAAACAGGTAGGAAAAATCCGATTATTGTTCCTGCTGAATTACCCCGCATAAGATCCCAACAGGCTACTTCGGAGTCCATCAGAAAGCATGTTTCGCTCAACCTTTTGAAAGAAAGATGGAAATGAAAATTTCTGTAAGTGAAGAATTGCTGCTTAATGCTTTCTTCGGCCCCGTTGTATAGAGACTGAAGTCACTTTTTTCTATCCCATTGAAGTCCTTGCTATACCATAGTCTTTTAAAATGTATGTTTGACACGCCACACAGCCAGGGCATGGAGGAGGAGGTGGGCAGACTGTGTACCCTGGTGAACTTGTTAAGAGGCTTGCAGTATTATACTTTGGGGAGTTTAATCTCTGCACCCACTGCATACAGTTGTTCTTGATGCGATCATATCAGATAGTGATTTACCTTTTACAGGACTATTTATATCACTCCTTTCTCCCCCCTTATGGGATGATTTTTAACATTTCTTATGCCCAGAAACTAATAGGCATCCGTGATAAAATGCTGGGAAATGCCTTGCTTTGTTTTTCCAGATCTACACGTGGTACCGAACCAAGACAGTGGACATTTCGGGGTTGGATTACCCCAGGGGATGTTACAACCACCCCCTTCACCCAGAAATTAAGCAAGGGACTTTAACCTTATAGATGATTGGCTCAGAAATACGGAATATATGGTTACACCTAATATAACCTGTCTGGGCAGTGGAGAAAAATGTAATAACAGAAAGCTTCAAAGTAAAATTACATAGGACTTACTAAGAGCTCATTGTACATAGAACCAGAGTGGAAGGGGCCTCACATAGCCACATAATCTCACTTTCTGTGCCAAAGCAGAATCGAAACTGAAATTAAATAAATGTAGGCATTCAACATTTAATAGGGAGTTCTGCCAAAAATTGAAATTAGACCACCCAAAACCCTGCCATGAAGGGAATATTTCTTTAACTAAAAGGCTTCT
>NW_023236670.1:0-3871 GCF_002007445.2 Ailuropoda melanoleuca | reverse complement strand
GCCAGTGAAACAAACAAAAAAAGTGTACAAGTACAATCTGATGTAACTATTGGGACCATTCGCTTGGTGATTACCCACTTGACTCTTCCTCTATCATAGAGGCATGGATGCATATGCATGCAACACAGAACAAGCCCGAGTTCTCAGCCTTCCTGCCAAATGGATACCAGTGAGTCTTCCCTCTCTGACATCCCCAATACCCTACATCCTGTCATTAAACATATGCTTGAGACAGGAGCCATTAAGCCTACAATGTCTCCTTTCAAGAGCACCAGCTAGCCACTACTTAAGACAGAATGAAATTGTATCACAGGGTAGAACAGTGGGGAATGATAGAGAGCCCTGTTGGAAGGGTTCAGTCTAGCATGCCACTGAGTCTAAGTGGCAAAGGAATTGAATTCTTTCACAGCAATGGTCTGTCTAGAGGGGATGTCTAAATGACACTTGCCCCTAGCCCGACCCCCAATTTCTTTACATCAAATACTGCTACAAACTAACTGGCCCTATGATTGCCCATACATAAAACCCACTTAGGATCCGTGCTTCCATGATTTGTCCATCATCCTCACCGGTCAGCCTCAGAAATGCCTAAATAGCATTAAAAGATCTCCCTTAGCCTGGAATATAGGTATAGCTTCCCAGCTCATGATTAATGCCCTAACTGGATAGCCACATGGGAAGGTCACTAGCTTCCTTGATGGCCAGTGTGTGGCCATCACTCCATAGGACCTCACCCCTGAGCAAGATGAATTTATCACTGGAAAGGACATTGCCCCAGACAACATCAACCCAGTCCAAGAATCTGTCATTGGAGATAACTATACCCTTACATGAAAGAAAACATCCCAGGGATACATCATGGGAAGAAGACTTCATTGATCACGAGGATGGCCTCACTTCCCAGTTCACCAAGAACTCAGCAAGACATCACAATTTGGATTAAGATTTTCTGGGAATAACAGATTAAATGNCTTGTGTTCCCTCTCTCTCTGGCTGTCTCTCTCTCTGTCGAATAAATAAATAAAATCTTAAAAAAAAAAAAAAGATTTTCTGGGAATAACAGATTAAATGTACTGCCTTGGTGAACTCAAGAAATCCATTGGAATAGTATTTTCCTGAGTTTGCCTTTGTTTTTCTGCTGACCCTACCCTATATCAAGATGCCTGTCAAACTGTGAGTATATCCTCTGCCAGTTACACCACAGCATTACATCACATCCCCCCATTGTGGCTGGCCAGAATGTGCAATCAGAACTAGACAGCTCTTCTGCCTAGAAATAGCCCCACCTAGATTGCTTGCCTTTGTCTTTCTCCTGAACTTTTGCTTCTGAGTGCTTACACGGGAATACTCATTCATGACTTCTGTTGTTCCTCTGCTTTCTCTAGGGAAACCATGGGTTTCTCTTCACCAACCACACATCCATTGTACCTGCTTCCTGTACTTTCCCTTCAACACCACAATCCCGTGCCACAGCCACCCTGCATTGGATTTTAGAGATTGCTGGGAGATTGTTTTTGTTTATCGAGCAGTTTATAGATCCCCATTCTGGGTGGTTAGTTTTGGTATTTTTATTTGCTTGTTTGGTGGTGCCATATTTCTAGGAATATTGGTGATCCATATGGGCTTGTGTTGATGTCTACAGATTTGAAGAAGTAGGTACCTCTTCCAGTCTCTACTGACTGATTTTGGCAGAGAAAGTTCTTCACTAGTTAGCCCATCCAGAAATTTTGCATTAAGTCAACTGGTGGATTACTGTAAGAATCCTTGATATGTTGGCCTGGTGCTTGAGTCCTTGTGGGTAGGCTTGGCAACAGGGAAGGCCTGAAGCCTACATTTGCAAGAGGTTGACTCTATAGATGCTGGGCCAGAACCTGGGACCAGGAGGGAGACCCTGGAGGCTGGGTCTGCGTGTGCTGGCCTATAACCTGCATCTGCAGGAGTGGGCCTAAAGTCTGGGGCTGTGGGATGGGCCTGATGCTGGGGTGGGCTTGGAGCTTGGGTCCCTGAGGGATAGCCTTAGAGTCAGAAGTCACAGGGTCTGGCCTAGCACTGGAGTTCACTGAACGAATTCTGGTGCTGGCATCCATAGCAAAGTTGGGTGTTCATTTAAATCTTCTTCCCCCATGTAGAGGGTGTCTCTCTTGGTGCTACACTGTCTAGGTTTGGGGGAGAGTATTTTGGTAACATGAAACGCTTTTTCCTACCCTCTTCAATTCATCTTATTTTTGTTCTGTTATCTCTTACCTAGATTCCTTAGTTCTTGTGAAGGTATTTTCACATTGGACAGTTGCTAAAATCGATGTTTCTGCAACAGGATGGATGCTAGAAACTCCTATTCTACCATCTTGCTGACATCATTCCTCACCCTACTTGTTTTAAACTCCTGTCAGGTAACTCTAACTTCTGTAACCTATCTGAATCTGTGCTGATGATTGCTTTTTCTCTTGAGATTGTGGTGATAGTTTTTTTTTTTTCTACATCCCTTAATATTTTCTTTAAATCTGGACAGATTGTGTAGAACAGTAGACACCGAGGTATATAGGTTTCAAGTCTGGAAATGAGCCCACTTTTCCTTTGGCTGGATCTTTAGTGTGGAGGTTAGAGTTAATCTGGATAAGAGATGGACTAAGTTTAAGATTTGTTGTTGCTATGGTTACGCACAGTGCATCAAAGTTTTCAAGTTCCTGTACAGATTTTTTTTTTTTTTTGTCTAAGGTGGAGCGAAGTTTACAAGATCACTTTCTGTTGAATTTTGAGTTTTAAGTCATTACTTTTTTTCGGTGCCCCAGAATCAGTCTCTATACACTCTTGTTCTCTCCTAGCCCTCTCTCATTAGTATTCTGCTGTTACTTGTGATTAGAAACTTAGTTTGGCATTGGAGTGTGGAGGGGAAGTAGGCGGCAAATACGTGCAATCTGTTATTCTGGTCCAGGGTCAGATCTGTACCTTGTCTCTGGGACTTGAAGGTGTGGCCTCCGCAGTTCCTCAGCCCCTCCCTTAGTTATGGTTCTGGGCTCAGTGTACACTACCGCTCCTCTTTCAAGAACAGATTCTTACTTTTTTTTACTTTTTAAAAAAGTTTGTATTTATTTGAAGAGAGAGAGAGACAGAACATGAGTGGAGGGGTGAGGTGGGGAAGGAGGGGGGACAGAGGGAGAGGGAGAAGCAGACACTCCACTGAACAGGGAACCTGGTGTAGGGCTGGATCCCAGGACCCTGGGATCATGACCTGAGCCAAAGGCAGACACTTAACTGCCTGAGCCACCCAGGTGCCCCAGAAATAGATTTTTAGACTTCATCTGTTTCCTTCGCTATTGCAGTAGGTGTTTACCAGTGTTTAAAGTCATTACTGCTATTGCAGTTATGATAGAAGAAAGCTTTTATTCCATAGTGGAGATAGCACAGAAGTATTTAGGCAGTGTTTCTTGAATCTCTTGCATGGGTGCTGTTCCCTTCCTTGGGTCTGGACCATAAGTGACACTTCTTAGGGTTTTCTGAATCCTTTCTGTGAGTGTCTGGTTGAATGTTTGGAGAAAGAGCCTGCCAAGATGGTACAGACTCCTCCAGTTTTCACACTGTCCCTCTAGTCCACACTCAGCCTTCACCAGATTGTGAGCTATTCTGGCCAAATAGTTCTCATCTATATCCAGTTTCATATTCCCAGGAAAACACATGACTTGGTTCCACTCTCCCTGGAAACACACTCTCTCCTTAGATTTTAGGGTGGTTACCTGTTCTATGGCCAAAGTGCTCTAGTGCATTTGGAAAAAAGGCATGAATTTGACATTAGTCAAGCTCTTTTCTGTTGTAATAGTGGAGAGATGCTACTACTTATAGTTCTGTATATCATGAAGTGGAAACCTGAGACTTC
>NW_023236669.1:0-1067 GCF_002007445.2 Ailuropoda melanoleuca | reverse complement strand
GTTCCTTCCCAATTTGTAGTTTGCCATGTTGAGGTAGGGTTTATGGTGAGGTGGTATTTCAGCCTCTTCTTCCCGCTTTGATGTATATTTCTTCTCTTTGCCCAATGTATAGTTGTTGCTCAGCTGCTCTTTAAGTAGTTTTCAGAGGAAATTCTTCCATGTGTAGTTGTAGACTCAGTGTGTCTGTGGGAGGAAGTGAATTAAGGATCTTCCTGCATCACCATCTTGAACTGGAACCTGACCTCTCAGCTTTCAAATGGAAACAAGACTAGGAGTCAAGACAATGTCACTCTGTACCCAGTGAAACCAGAGTTCCTATGCCAAGGTTAAAGTTTGATACACGAAAAAATTAAATTCCTTGGCCTTCTAGGTATCATTTCATAGGTGACTGTGGTCCCCACAGCCCCTGGCACCGAGATGGGAGAAAAATTGATAATACCTTCTGTTTTGTAATCTGAAGCCATCACCATGAAGACGCTTGCCCAAGCTTTGCTATAAGTGGGTCTCTTAGGACTCCTAAAAAATCTCTATTTTAATGGCCCCCACTAATGAATGTTATTGATATATTACCTATGTACATCCCTGGTAGTCTCACCCTCAAGGCATGATGGGAATTGCTACAGTTACTGTCATATTAGTGAGACATGTGGAAGACCATAAACTTATGCAACTCATGGGTTTTAGCTAATGGCCTAGACATTTTCTAGGCCACCGGCAAGCCTCAGACTTGCATAAAAAACATGGCCTCTGCTTCATCAAGATAAAAAGCTTCTGCTCAGACAAGGAAACAGTCAAAAAAACTAAGAGGCAGCTCATGGAATGGGAGAAGACATTTGCAAATGACACTACAGATAAAAGAGTAGTATCCAAGATCTACAAGGAACTTCTCAAACTTAATATAAGGGAAACAAATAAATCAAAAAATGGGCAGAAGATACGAACAGACACTTTTCCAATGAAGACATTCAAATGGCTCACAGACACATGAAAAAATGGTCAAAATCATTAGCCATCAGGGAAATTCAAATCAAAACCACCTTGAGATACCACCTTACACCAGTTAGAAT
>NW_023236668.1:0-1067 GCF_002007445.2 Ailuropoda melanoleuca | reverse complement strand
GGGTGGGAGGGTGTGTGTGTTGTGGGGGTGGATCTGTGGATGGGGCCGGTGGGCAGCTCAGGACCTGCGGCAGGACAGCAGGGAACATTCCCTCCAGGCCCCAGATCCCGGCCCCCCTGCATGGCAGAACAGGAGGGGCCGAGCCTGCTTTTGGCCTGGGCCCTGCAGCCCAGCTCCTGGAGCCCAACCCTGGACGTGGCTGCAGAGACCCTGTTGCTGCCGTGGCCGGGCCGTGACGTGGGGGGCCCCCGGGAGGGCAGCAGGGCTGTCTCTACCTTCCTAAGTGGGGAGGATGGGAAGTGGGGTGCCCCCAGCCCATCTTTGGCAAGTGGTTGCAGCTGCCCGCATCCTACTCTCCCCCGGCCCCCACCCCCCAGGGCACCCCTCTCTCCTTCTCCAAGCTGACCTTGGTGCTCCCACCCCTGGCCGCGCCCTGCTGGGGTGTTGTGTTTGCGTGGTGGGGTGGGAGCTGGAGGGGGGCAAGAGGAGCGCCCTGGGTGAGTCTCTGGGGGCAGCGTCTCTCCTACACTCTGAGTGTGGGGGAGCTGGGTACCCCAAGCCACAATGCCAGTGACCCAAAGACCTTCCTGCCGGGTGCCCCCTGGGCATTGAGGGCTCCTCTTCCCCCACTCGCCTGGCTCCGCCAGCTCACCCACGCCAGGCACCTTCACGCGCCTTTCTCGCTGCTCACTAACTGATGCGATTTAGGGCAAACTGGCAAACTCATCCCCCCAAGGAGTTGGTAACTCCCCGGGTCGGAGGACTTGCCCTTTGGAAAGCAAGCAGCCGCCAGCCCGCCTCCGCGGCCGAGAGTCCCAGGCGGGCTGGCAGGCAAGTGTATGTGTCATGAGGGGGCGTCGCACCCCTGCCCTGCCTGGCTTCCTCCCGCCCTGATGGAGCAGGGACGCAGGCTTCCAGCCCGTGGGGTGGGGACAGGAGAGGTGCTGGGATCAGTGCTGGGGGGCGTCCTGTACGGAGGGGATGAGAGGAGCCAGGCTCTAAGGCACTGTTGAGAGGGAAGTGCTGGTCCTGACGGCTTTCAGAGGCACCTTCTACCCGCAGGGCGG
>NW_023236667.1:0-1067 GCF_002007445.2 Ailuropoda melanoleuca | reverse complement strand
GCCCCCCCCCCCCCCCCCGCCAAGTGCAGAAGTCCATAGGCTCACTCACTTTCTGACAGTCTCTCCGTCATGTCAGTCAGAGGTGAAACCTAACTACTGAGCAGACAAGGCATGCTTCCAATGCCATGGTCTCCTGATTCTCCCTTCTCAATTTCCGTCATTCCGAAGTTTGTGAGTATGCCTTGCTTTGGATTCAGAATGTCTACATCTGAGTTGTTTCAGAAAAATTTTATCCAAGCCATGAAAGCCCTCCTTGGCTAAATTAGGTCAACTGAATAAACTAAAATACGTTATATTCTTTCGGCAACTCCATTGTTTTGACCTCCCTGTCTAAAATTGTGTGTGTGCGTGCACACACACACACATACAGATAGACACACGCACGCACACAACCATCACCACCGCCACTACTACCACCAAACACTTCCTTTTTCCTTCTGTTTTATTTTTCTTCTGAGGATCTATTATTTTCTTACATGGTACCTATTCTACTTTACTTTCTATTTCCCTTATTAAGGGCAGAGATTTTTGCCTGTTTTAATCACAATTGTATCCCCTAGCTCAGGACACATGGATGGAGTGACTCTGTCCCAATTTACCAGGGAAGGTAACAGTTTATGCCTGTGGTATCGATTTAATTATTAATAGCTTCCCTTTTTCAGTCTCAGAGGTGTCCAAGTTTAGACAATCAAATATACAGAGTCGATTAACAGTAAGTAGTTGTTGAATTTAATTAATAAATTTGACCATTTTGATACTTTAATTAAACCCGTCAACTCCTCAAACCAAGAGTTTTACCCTGAGGTGAATGAAATACATATGATGTTTAAAAGCATGAGAAGAGATTGATTAATCTCTTATAATGGTCCTGCTTTCAAAATTCTCACAAGGCTAGCAAACATGTTCGTTCTGATACATTCTAATTCTACACAGCTGTTAGTGTTGAAAAATCCTAAACTGTAATGCCATTATTAGTAACAGGGCCAAGAGGAGATACCTATAAAAACGTGATCCTGATAGAACTTGGGAAGCTCTGCCTAATTTCCCTCCCTAACCGGATCACAGGA
>NW_023236665.1:0-1067 GCF_002007445.2 Ailuropoda melanoleuca | reverse complement strand
TTTTTTTTTTTACAGATTCCTCCTGTTATAATTTTTTTATTGTCAAAATCTTTTTTTAAATTTATTTAAATGTATGTTTATATTTTTTAATATTATATTTGTTTGAGAGAGAGTGGGAGAGAGAATGGGTGGCTGGGAGGGGCAGAGTGAGAGTGAGAAGCAGGCTCCTGCTGAGCAGGGAGCCCAGCTCCGGACTCATCCCAAGACACTGTGATCAGGACCTGAGCTGAAGGCAGATGCTTAACTGACTGAGCCACCCAGGCACCCATGTCAAAAGCTTTCTTGGGGTTTTTTTAAGATTTCTTCAATTAAAATGTGTTTGGGTGGGGGCGCTTCGGTGGTTCAGTCGGTTAAGCATCTGACTTTGGCTCAGGTCATGATCCCAGGGTCCTGAGTTCAAGCTGGAGGTAGGACTCCCTGCTCAGCGGGGAGCCTGCTTCTCCCTCTTCCTGCCGCTCCCCACACTTGTGCTCTCACTCTCTGTCAAATGAATAAATAAAATCTAAATAAAATAAAATAAAATAAATAAAATTTGTCTTAGATTACTATCATTCCGGTGGCAATGGAACCCTTTCTTTGGTTTGATGTTTTTCACTTTCCTACCCTATTTCCATGTTTCACTCTAACCATTCTTAATCCTTTTCTGCAGTTTTAGAGGTAAACTTCTTTAAAACTGTCTAAAATCACCTGTTTCTACTACTGACAGTTTTTGCTTTGCCATTTGTCCCAAGTCTGTTACATTTTGTTGTTGTTAAAGTCACAAAGGAATTTTTCATGGGTATATCTATGAGACAGATTTTGGTCCTAATTTTTCTTGACATTGCTGAACATGTGATTCCTCCGAAGACCTCTTATCCCAGTCTATGCACAGCAGCGGCAGGTTTCATACGTGAGAAAGAGCCTTATTCTTTAAATTACAGGAACTGGAATGAATAAAGAAAGACTTTGTATTTGGAATGTGGGCTCTCCTGTCTCAAAAGCTTATTAACATTTGTAGCCCTGAGAGGCTGGAGAAAATGCAACCAAACAAAAAGAGAGAAGAAAGGAAGGGTAGGGTAGGGTAGGGA
>NW_023236664.1:0-1067 GCF_002007445.2 Ailuropoda melanoleuca | reverse complement strand
TTTTTTTTAAAGTATTCTTTTTAGTTACGCTTAAGAGAGTGAGAGCTCCTGCTTAAATCTGCCCTGATGTACAAATATTTCTAAGTATCTGTCTTAAACTTTAATCTACTTAAAACCTTAAAGTATAGTGTAATGGGAACAAATAAGTAATGATATTTTAAAATTCTGGTTAAACTCTGAACTTAAAAAAAAAAATTTTAATATTATGAAAACCCTGTTCTAAGACCAACCAAATGTAATAAAACTATTCCTGCCCCAATTTTCCCAAGCTTTGGAAAGTAGAAAATGCCAAGAGAAAGATTAGGAGCTTAATCCCTCTCAGAAGAACAAATGGTACAAACATATCAACCATGTTTAGGGATCTAGAGGTCATTTAGTTTTCTAGCCACCAATAAATTTCATACTTCAGTAAATTAATTTTGAAATATTTTAATCCTAAGATTGTACAGATCATCTTAAGAGTCTTTTGCTAGATCTCTCAATTCAGAGGGTGGTCTTTAAGTAAAATTTCAAGTAAAGGGATATAGTAAAGTTACAAAGAGCAAACGTTCTGGGGTAGACAACCTTCCAGCTAGTCTCCACAAGTGGCAGTTAATCTAGTTGGTTACAGAAAGTTAGATAACCAGACTCTTCCTCTTCTGCCTAACCCATGGCTAGGAAGGTCAGTGTTGTAAATTTAAGTTTTAAAAAGAGAGAGATTCCAAAAGATTAAGTCTCCAGAAGTAAGGAGGGTATGTGCTACTTTACTGATAAATGGAGGAATGTACCTTTAAGTTCTTCCTGCATTATATTGCCATGTTCTTGATAGTTAAATTTTAGGTTGCCTGTTAGAATTTTCGGGAAACAAGAGAAAGCAGAGATACAAAAAGCCCTTAAAATAGGAATTTAATCTTACCAACTCAGAAATCAATGGTTAAACGCGTTTATTAGCATTTTATAAATTAAGATAATACTTCAGAAAAGATGCCAAATCTTAAATAGATAAAGAAGGTATTTACACTGAATGCAAAGGAAATAGACTGTGTGTATGCGTGTGTGTGTGTGTGTGTGTGTGTGTGTGTGTGTGT
>NW_023236663.1:0-1067 GCF_002007445.2 Ailuropoda melanoleuca | reverse complement strand
GCAGAAGCATCCCTGGTAGGCGGTGCTTCCCATTTCACCTGAACTCCTCCAGGGACGGGGGACTCACCACCCAGAGAGCCGGCCTGGTTCTCAGTGCGTTCTGCAAAGCAAAACATGTCTCCCTGTGACTTCTGCCTCTTGGTCTCAACTGAGAGCTCTGGGACCGTTCAGAGCAAGCCAGATTCCTCCCCCACAAGCAAACTTTCAACTATATAAAGACCTCTTTCTTGCTTCTTATGAATTTTTGTTTCTCTAAATATTGCTTCCCCCCCCTTTTTGGTGTGCATTTAACTGCTGGACGAAACCCCCCCCCCTCCGCCGAGGTGCTAGGAGTGAGAAGAAGTGATGTGAAGCCGTAGAGAAATCTTCAGAGGGCAATGATGTAATAGAAGGTAAAAACCAAGATTTTATATGAATATTATGTATTCACCAGAATTGTAATTATGCAAAATAAGCATATGAAATAGACAATGAAGTAATACCCCCCCATAGAAAAATTGTATTAAAAGGGTGATTTTCTGCCTGATTTTCAAAGCTTCCTATACTGTCCTAAATCACCTCCGAAGAGAGACATGGTGTGTTGTAGCCTAAGGAAGGTGGAGATGTTAATGAAGGAGCTATGCAGGCGTGTGTGTGCCACACGTCAGCTCTCAAGGGCTTTCCCCACATCCATAAAGAAATAAAATGATTGTATTCAATGCCCAATTGGTCTGCTCAAGGTCAGATGGTCCAGCTGACCTTTCAGCAACCTGCCAGCAAATTGTGTACCCAAAACAAGTAACCCAAGGTTCACTGCTCCAGACCATTCGTAGTTTTTCTCTCTCCTTTCTCCTTTCTTTCATAAATCCTCTTTTTTGCCTTGGCTCATTAACAGCCTTTGGATTATCTCCCTGGCAAAGGGTCAATTTGCATGCAAAAAACCTTAAAACATCTCTGAGTAACTTTTTTGACTTATTTTATCAGGAAAAGAAAGCAAATCTTCAGTGGCTCTTCACTTTCTAGCATCAAAGCTAGAAAGAAGCTGTCAGCACTATTTATTCCAGTTTATTTACCATTGCTTTCCAACT
>NW_023236662.1:0-4154 GCF_002007445.2 Ailuropoda melanoleuca | reverse complement strand
GTGAAATCATGTGGTATTTGTCTTTCTCTGACTGACTTATTTCACTTAACATAATACCCTCTAGTTCCATCTGTGTCGTTGCCAATGGCAAGATTTCATTCTTTTCGATGGCTGAGTAATATTGCGCTGTACTATGTGTCTATATATCTATATCTAATATACACCACATCTTCTTTATCCAGTCATCTGTCAATGGACATCTGGGCTCTCTGTCNTTATAACACCCAGTGCTCATTACATCATGTGCCCCCCTTCATCCCCATCACCCAGTTACCCCAGCCCCCCACTCACCTCCCCTTCAGCAACCCTCAGTTTGTTCCCTAGAGTTAAGAGTCTCTTATGATTTATCTCCCTCTCTGGTTTTGTCTTGTTTTATTTTCCCTTCACTTCCCCTATGTTCATCTGTTTTGTTTCTTAAATTCCACACGAGTGAAATCATGTGGTATTTGTCTTTCTCTGACTGACTTATTTCACTTAACATAATACCCTCTAGTTCCATCTGTGTCGTTGCCAATGGCAAGATTTCATTCTTTTCGATGGCTGAGTAATATTGCGCTGTACTATGTGTCTATATATCTATATCTAATATACACCACATCTTCTTTATCCAGTCATCTGTCAATGGACATCTGGGCTCTCTGTCGATAACGCTGCTGGAAACGTTGGGGTGAATGTGCCCCTTCAGATCACTATGTTTGTATTCTTTGGATAAATACCTATTAGTGCAATTGCTGGGTCATAAGGTAGCTCTATTTTTAACTTTTTGAGGAACCTCCGTACTGTTTTCCAGAGTGGCTACAACAGTTTGCATTCTCACCAATACGGTAAGAGGAAGAACACAATTTTTAAAAGTAAAAATAAACCCACCCCAACTCAAATAGGCTAGCAGAACATGAGCTCCTGGACAGGAATCATGGTCTGTCTCGTTCACTGTTGTCTCCTTAGCACTAGGCATGTAGTCAGGACCTGGGGGGACGGATGGATGGATGGATGGGTGGGTGGATGGATAATGGATGGGTGGGTGGGTGGATGGATAATGGATGCGTGGGTAGAGGGATGACGGATGGTTGGGTGGATGGACAGGAAGGTGAAACTCAGAGGACAGAGGCTGACTTGTGGCAGTTCCTCCCACCTCTCTTTGGGGGCTTCTCTAGTCCCAGTGAGTTCCTCCGTCCCTTACCATTTCCACATCTGCCCACAGCCCACGGCCAGGCTGCTGAGAGCTGCAGGCAGTTAAACTTCCAGAGTTAAATGTCCTGATTGCCCCAGGATTCCTTTCCCATGGCAGGAACCCCTCAGAGAGCCCATCACTGCTGCCTTCCTCCCCTCAGATTCTTCATGATCATTTATGACACTTTGTGCTGTTTCTTTTCTTTCTTTCTTTCTTTTAAAGATTTTACCCATCCATTTGACAGAGACAGCCAGTGAGAGAGGGAACACAAGCAGTGGGAGTGGGAGAGGAAGAAGCAGGCTCCCAGCGGAAAAGCCTGATGTGGGGCTCGATCCCAGAATGCTGGGATCACGCCCTGAGCCGAAGGCAGACGGCTAATGACTGCGCCACCCAGGCGCCCCCTTTGTGCTGTTTCTTAAATAAATACAGTGTTTTTCTAACAAAAGGCTTTTCTGATGAAAGAGAAGTTGATGGTGAGGCTTGAGGGACCAAAGCAATCATCAGACTTGGCATTTACTGAGTCTTCACTTTGCGCCCACTCCATCCACAGTGATCAGACCGCACCACCTCATTTAATCAATCCTGAGCTAAGTACTATTATTATTCCCATTTTTACAGGCTTAGGGGAGCTAAGTAACTTGCCTATGGTCATGAGGTTGATAACAAGATGCCCCAGGACTTGAATCTGGCTTGCCCCTGGCCAAAACAAATGCTCTTAACACTGTTAAGGTGGCCTTAAGAGCTTTGATAAAATCAAACACGGACCCTCAGACTCGAGGCTCGTCTGGGTGCGGTGTTGGGGTCCTGGGCCCTGAGGCCAGGTTTGAGCAATGGCGACCCCCTGCAGAGGAAATCAGCAGTGGGTGTTCTGTGACACTCCTGTCCTCCATCTACCCCTCAGGCCAGCGTGAGGGTGGGTGGGCTGGCACTGAAGACAGAGCTTTGACTAATATCATACTGTCAGGACTTTGCCTGAGGCTAAAAGATATCTTTGGAAGCTGTGCCGGTGGAAACTCCATATTAACTCAATCAATTTCCGCTTCTGGAGAAACTTATGGGTTAGTCACAGAGGAAATGAATCTTTGTCTCTGCTTTTTTTGGCTGTAAAGAAAACAGTGTGTCCCTAGGACTGTTGAAAGACTTTTCCACCAGTAAGAGCAGAATACATATAAGATGGTAAATTTGCATCTGAGTATGGAAACGTGGCATGTAGGCTGTCACAGATGGGGTCTCAGGCCGAGAAAGGGGAGCCCTTTGGCTTACATCCAGCCCTGAGCTATCCTCTCTCTCCTGGAAGAGTTACCCAGGGATGTCCCAGAAGAGAAGGAGTGATGGGTGGTCCTGGGAGCACTCAGTCAGGAGCAATTTGGAGTGGAGGATGCCTCCTTTCCAGGCATCCAGTGGTGGTGGTGGCATGGAGCACCAGGGCTGGCTTTTCATAGAAACAAAGACTGGTTTAGACAACAGCCTATGGGTATTTCCAGATGGTGATGCTGAATGATGACGATGTGGGAGCAGGTGGCCAAAGGAGGTTGAGTCTTTTATGCCTTGAAACACAAGGGTAAAAGACCCCCATCTACTTGGTCTCGTGAGGGAGAATGTGGTCTGGAAGGAGAAGCTGGATAATGTAGGACAGCNTGGGAGCAGGTGGCCAAAGGAGGTTGAGTCTTTTATGCCTTGAAACACAAGGGTAAAAGACCCCCATCTACTTGGTCTCATGAGGGAGAATGTGGTCTGGAAGGAGAAGCTAGATAAGAGACTAATGTAGGACAGGCCAGACAAGGGAAGGAGGGAATCAGAGCATATTTTCCTGCCCCAGCCTTCAGTGTCGTCTCAGTGTCCTTCATTTCTCCCTGTCTCCTCTCCCCGCTCAACCCATGCCCGACCCCGCCATGTCCTCCTTCCAACTCAGGAAGCAGACAGCTCAGATAGCACCTCTTCCAGGGAGGATTCTCTGTCCCCTGTGGCCCTCGCTGGACTAAAAGCCCTAGCTCTGTATTGCAAACATCGCACTAGCCCCAATGGTACGTGATTGTGTGTGACCAAACCCTTCCTCTTGAGCAGGCCCCTCTTGAGAGAAGAAACTGCGTGTGTCTGTCTTCTGTGTGTGCCCAGCACTTATCCCAGCACCTGGCACCTAGTGGGCACTTTACAATGGGAGCTGCTGTTCACTGTAGTATTTTAGCCCAAACCATTACCAGCAGTTGGGGGCGGCATGGGGAGTTTAAAACCAGACTTCACCCCAAGCTGGCCCTGGTGCAAGTCCCCTAATGCCTTCCCCTGCTAAATGTTAGCATTCAAACAAGTATTTATTGAGCACCTGTCACCTGCTGGCACTTTTCTAGGTACTTGGTCACATTAGGGCTCAGAACTAACAAAAACCATGGAGTTCACATTTTGGCGGGAAGAGAGGTGGAGTGCAAGCAGTAAACAGTGTGTCCTTATAAGCAAATAACAGAGCATGTTAGAATGATACGTGTCTATATTAAATTGTGGAAAGAAAGGAGCTAGGAGAACTAGGGCAGGGCCACCCAACATTTAAACTGATACTTTCAGAGTAAGTAGAACTTAGCCAGGATAAAAGGGACCAGGGGACAGTCAAGGGCTCCTTCCATAACAGTGACAACACAAACTGGCTGAGACAAAAGGGGGATTTACTATCTCACATAACTGCGAAGTCAGTGATAGCTTTGGACACAGCAGGACCTGGGAGGCTCAAACAATGATGTCAGGGCTCTCAACTTTTGGTTCTGCTTTCCTCTATTAACTCCATTCTCTGAGAAGCCCACGTCAGGGAGGATACAATCGCCAGCTCAGCTCCAAACTTACCTCCTACTCCCGGGAGCAACACGAGCAAACGAAGAGTTCCTTTCTTCCCTTTGTCCAGGCCCTGGCTGAGCTCTGATTGGCACTCCTCAGGTCACATGACCATCTCTAAACCAATTAGTATGATGAAAGGGCCAAACAGTGCTGTGATTGGCTG
>NW_023236661.1:0-1067 GCF_002007445.2 Ailuropoda melanoleuca | reverse complement strand
ATTTTGTTGGGGGGAGGGCCCTGACAGAAGAGGGTTCTGGACTATGCTTGTTCTTCTGTGTTATCCTGTCTTTAATTAATACGGATGTTATGAGTGCATACGTTTCTGGACCTACTGGTGAGATATATTGTGACTTTTGTTGGTGGCTTCTCGAGTATTTGAATGCATGGCTCAGAACTACTTGTAAGCTTAGAGCTTGCAAAGGTTGTGACATTGAAATAATGTCCCCTTTCACAAGAAGGAGCCAGTTGTTTTCTTCTCATCCAAGCATCATTGGAGGCTATAAAGCAACTTCCCATTCTAGCCAGTGAAAATTCATTAAAAGTCACCGGTACTTGGAGACTTACTATGGAGTGTCGAGGTTTACAAAGAAGCAACTTATTCTTGTAATGCAGCATTTCATTACAGTGACTAAACAAATAGCTGTCACCAGTGATATTTTGTATGTAACCTTGGGCATTGCTAATGCCCTCTTTTCTGTAGTTCTTAACTAAGAATTCCCCAAATCAGTTCGTCATTACTTGACAAGTAACATAGTATGTTTTTATTCACTTAAGCCTTCCTGGGAAGTGTCATCAGGAATTGGACAAACTCAAGTACAATGTAGATTTCTAGAGGAGGGCTACACATTCTAGAATATTGATGATATTTTGATAGTAGTCCCCACTGTGAAATGTCTTATTACATAAGATGGCATCCAAATACAAGTGAGTAAATATGAATGGGACCTTAAATGAGGACAGACTCCAAGGCTCTGCTATACAACTAACCTTTGGGGCTATTACAGACATTTCATGGCCTATTAAGTATAATTTGCTGGCCTTTCTATCTCCCACTGTAAAGAAGGAAGCCTACCAATTGTTTGACCTCTTTGGATACTGGAGGAAATGCATTCTGTACTTGGAATTTTGTTAAAATCTCCATCCCAAGGCACCCAATTAGTGGCCAAACTTGACTGGCAGGCCATAATTTTGAGAAGTGTCCAAATGACAGCAAGACAAGTTCTGTGTGTGGGTTACCAGTTACTTTAGATCCCCAATTCCAGATTCCTAGAACCAGTCTTCTAG
>NW_023236660.1:0-1067 GCF_002007445.2 Ailuropoda melanoleuca | reverse complement strand
GTATGAACAAGAAATGAACTTAGTGTTCAGATGCTGAAATCTGGGGGTTCATGCACTAGATCACACACTGGTAAAGTTTCACTCCCTGTGGGCTTCTGTGCCATCTGATACTCTCAATTTGAATCACGGTGCTTGGCAACCCGAGCCTGAATTTTACCTTCTCGGCCAGGGTCAGTCTCCCCTGGCCCCTGTCCTTCCCCAGCACTAGGCAGAATTGGTCCCCAGACAGGGGCTGGGGACCCCCCAGGTGAGCAACACAGCATTATGGGTAACCTGGCTCAGTGTGAGTCCCTCCTGAGGTCCACTGGCCATAAGCTCGGCTGCCTTGGATATTTGAAATAAATGGAAAGCCTGAAGTCCCGTGAGGGGAATCTGGAGGCATACTTATTTGACTATTCTAATGTCGTTTTCTAGGGCCAGAAAGTGAATGGGTGCTGGGCCCCTGATAACTGAAGATTTGGGTATGGTTAATGTAACTATCAGTGGTTTGTCTTTGATGAAGCAATTGTGTTCCGACAGGAGTAAATGTTTATAGAGGAACCATGTCCCTTCTGAATTGTTACATCCTTGTTCTGCACATGTGCTTTGAAGAGGAAGGATTGCTGGGCTGGTAGAACCCTGAGTCGTGGCTCAGATGTGGGACAGCTTGTCCCAGAGCCCACAGACAGGTCGTGACTCTGAATTGAATTGTGACTGTGGAGAGTATGCCAGCCCAGCCTCACAGAGCCCGGAGCTGGTCCAGGAATGTCACGGTTCTGGATGGCATCAACTCTCTAAGGAGGCTTGGCCAGACTCTTAGTTCTGGGCATCCTGTAGCCAGCCTTTCACAAACATGGCACACCCGTCAGCACCCACAGAGACTGGCAAGGCCCACCAGGGCCAATCCGAATGCTCTGAGCTAAAGGATCCCAGGCCCGCACGAAACACGGGACCAGCCATATGGCCTCACCCGGGCAGTGGAATTTGCCCTAGAATACACTGGTACAACTAGTGCGAGAGGCAGTAGGACAAAGAAAGGCTCCATCAGCAGCAGGCCTGGTGAACAGAGCACGAGACACTCAAGAGTC
>NW_023236659.1:413-4513 GCF_002007445.2 Ailuropoda melanoleuca | reverse complement strand
CTAAGGGCTGGATCCTCCCAGGCCCCTACACCCAATGTGGAACTGGGGTCCCCAGTGAAAAGGCTGCTGTTTGCTGGAGGTTTTTCCTGGACGCTCTGCTTTATTACCAATGAGAAGGGCGCTGAGTCCTCGAAATCCTGAAGGTTTTCATACATGCTTCTTACGCAAGAGAGATGATGATCGTTGATATTTCCCTGGACTGTGTGGTGTCTCAGAGACCACTGTGGGGCACTCTCGTCAGGCTTCCGCGACCACTTTCCCTCATGTTTCCCTTTTCACGAAGGGTGATGTTAGTGCTAAGACGGTCCCTGTACGGTGTTTTTCCTGACGGACGTGCTTTGGGCCTCTTCGTTCCATTGCAACCAGCAGTTTTGACAGGATTTCCACAGGGAGCAAGCATTTCGTTGGAAGCGGGTTTTGGCCGAATTGTCTTTCTCAGTGTTGTGTTCGTCGTGTTTCACTCACGGTACCAAAGCACCTTGATTCCTGTTCCACCTTCCATAAGGCCGTCGTGACTTCAAGGGCTTTCCCCTCACACTGTGTTTCTTGGTTCTAAGGGCTGGATCCTCCCCAGGCTCTACACCCAATGAGGAAGAGGGGTCCCCAGTGAAAAGGCTGCTGTTCGCTGGAGGTGTTTTCATGGACGCCCTGCTTTATTTTCAATGAGAAGGGCNTCCCCAGTGAAAAGGCTGCTGTTCGCTGGAGGTGTTTCCCTGGACGCTCTGCTTTATTACCAATGAGAAGGGCGCTGAGTCCTCGAAACTCCTGAACCTTTTCATTCATGCTCCCTTACTCACGAGAGATGATGATCGTTGATATTTCCGGGGACTGTGAGATGTCTCAGAGACCACTATGGGGCACTCTCTTCAGGATTCCGCGACCACTTTCCCTCATGTTTCCCTATTCGCGAAGGGTGATGTTAGTGCTAAGATGGTCCCTGTACGGTGTTGATTCTGGCGGACGTGTTTTGGGCCTTTTCGTTCCATTGCTGCCAGCAGATTTGACAGGATTTCCGCTGGGAGCAAAGATTTCGTTGGAAGCGGGTTTTGGCCGAATTGTCTTTCTCAGTGCTGTGTTCGTCGTGTTTCACTCACGGTACCAAAGCACCTTGATTCCTGTTCCACCTTCCATAAGGCCGTCGTGACTTCAACGGCTTTCCCCTCACACATTGTTTCATGGTTCTAAAGGCTGGATCCTCCCCAGGCCCCTACACCCAATGTGGAATCGAGGTCCCCAGTGAAAATGCTGCTGATCGCTGGAGGTGTTTTCCTGGAAGCTCTGCTTTATTACCAATGAGAAGGGCGCTGAGACCTCGTAAATCCTGAAGGTTTTCGTTCATGCCCCCTTACTCATGAGAGATGATGATCGTTGATATTTCCCTGGACTGTGTGGTGTCTCAGAGACCACTATGGGGCACTCTCGTCAGGCTTCCGCGACCACTTTCCCTCATGTTTCCCTATTCACGAAGGGTGATGATAGTGCTAAGACGGTCCCTGTACGGTGATGTTTCTGACGGACGTGTTTTGGGCCTTTTCGTTCCATTGCCGCCAGCAGTTTTGACAGGATTTCCCCAGGGAGCAAACATTTCGTTGGAAGCGGGTTTTGGCCGAATTGTCTTTCTCAGTGCTGTGTTCGTCGTGTTTCACTCACGGTACCAAAGCACCTTGATTCCTGTTCCACCTTCCATAAGGCCGTCGTGACTTCAAGGGCTTTCCACTCACACTTTGTTTCTTGGTTCTAAGGGCTGGATCCTCCCCAGGCCCCTACACCCAATGTGGAATCGGGGTCCCCAGTGAAAAGGCTGCTGTTCGCTGGAGGTGTTTTCCTGGACGCTCTGCTTTATTACCAATGAGAAGGGCGCTGAGTCCTCCAAAATACGGAAGGTTTTCGTTCATGCTCCCATACTCACGAGAGATGATGATCGTTGATATTTCCCTGGACTGTGTGGTGTCTCAGAGACCACTATGGGGCACTCTCGTCAGGCTTCCGCGACCACTTTCCCTCATGTTTCCCTATTCACGAAGGGTGATGATAGTGCTAAGACGGTCCCTGTACGGTGTTGTTTCTGACGGACGTGTTTTGGGCCTTTTCGTTCCATTGCCGCCAGCAGTTTTGACAGGATTTCCCCAGGGAGCAAACATTTCGTTGGAAGCGGGTTTTGGCCGAATTGTGTTTCTCAGTGCTGTGTTCGTCGTGTTTCACTCACGGTACCAAAGCACCTTGATTCCTGTTCCACCTTCCATAAGGCCGTCGTGACTTCAAGGGCTTTCCCCTCACACTTTGTTTCTTGGTTCTAAGGGCTGGATCCTCCCCAGGCCCCTACACACAATGTGGAATCGGGGTCTAAATTGAAAAGGCTGCTGTTCGCTTGAGGTGTTTTCCTGGACGCTCTGGTTTATTACCAATGAGAAGGGCGCTGAATCCTCAATATCCAGACCCTTTTCATTCAATGCTCCCTTACTCACGAGAGATGATGATCGTTGATATTTCCCTGGACTGTGTGGTGTCTCAGAGACCACTATGGGGCACTCTCGTCAGGCTTCCGCGACCACTTTCCCTCATGTTTCCCTATTCACGAAGGGTGATGATAGTGCTAAGACGGTCCCTGTACGGTGTTGTTTCTGACGGACGTGTTTTGGGCCTTTTCGTTCCATTGCCGCCAGCAGTTTTGACAGGATTTCCCCAGGGAACAATCATTTCGTTCGAAGCGGATTTTGGCCGAATTGCATTTCTCAGTGCTGTGTTCGTCTTGTTTCACTCACGGTACTAAAGAACCTTGATTCTTGTTCCACCTTCCATAAGGCCGATGTGACTCCAAGGGCTTTATCTTCACACATTGATTCTTGTTTCTAAGTGCTGGATCCTTCGCAGGCCCATACACCCAATTTGGAATCAGGGTCCCCAGTGAAAAAGCTGATGTTAGCTGGAGGTGTTTTACTGCACGCTCTGGTTTAATACCAAAGAGAAAAGTGCTGAGTCCTCAAAATTCTGAAGCTTTTATTCATGCTCCCTTACTAATGAGTGATGATGTTCGTTGATATTTCCCTGGATTGTGTGGTGTCTCAGAGACCACTATGTGGCACTCTCGTCAGGCTTCCGTGAACACTTTCCCTCATGTTTCCCTATTCACGAAGGATGATGATAGTGCTAAGACGGCCACTGCACAGTGTTGTTTCTGACAGAAATGGTTTAGGCATTTTCGTTCCATTGCCACCAGCAGTTTTGATGGGATTTACCCATGAAGCAAACATTGCATTGGAGGCTGGTTTGGCCAAATTTTGTTTCTCAGTGCTGTGTTCGTCGAGTTTCACTCACGGTACCAAAACACCTTGATTCCTGTTCCACCTTCCATAAGGTCTATGTGACTTCAAGGGCTCTATCCTCAAACTTTGATTCTCGCTTCGAAGTGCTGGATCCTTCGAAGGCCCAACACCCAATGTGGAATCAGGTCCACCAGTGAATAGGCTGATGTTAGCTGGAGGTGTTTTCCTGGACGCTCTGCTTTATTACCAATGAGAAGGGCGCTGAGTCCTCGAAAATCCTGAACCTTTTCATTCATGCTCCCTTACTCACGAGAGATGATGATCGTTGATATTTCCCTGGACTGTGTGGTGTCTCAGTGACCACTATGGGGCTCTCTCATCAGGATTCCGCGTCCACTTCCCCTCATGTTTCCCTATTCATGAAGGGTGATGTTAGTGCTAAGACGGTCCCTGTACGGTATTGTTTGTGACGGAAGTGTTTTGGGCCTTTTCCTTCCATTGAGCAGTTTTGACAGGATTTCCCCAGGGAGCAAACATTTCGTTGGAAGCGGGTTTTGGCCGAATTGTCTTTCTCAGTGCTGTGTTCGTCGTGTTTCACTCACGGTACCAAAGCACCTTGATTCCTGTTCCACCTTCCATAAGGCCGTCGTGACTTCAAGGGCTTTCCCCTCACACTTTGTTTCTTGGTTCTAAGGGCTGGATCCTCCCCAGGCCCCTACACCCAATGTGGAATCGGGGTCCCCAGTGAAAAGGCTGCTGTTCGCTGGAGGTGTTTTCCTGGACGTTCTGGTTTATTACCAATGAGAAGGGCGCTGAGTCCTCGAAAATCCTGAACCT
>NW_023236659.1:0-248 GCF_002007445.2 Ailuropoda melanoleuca | reverse complement strand
TCACGAAGGGTGATGATAGTGCTAAGACGCTCCCTGTACGGTGTTGTTTCTGACGGACGTGTTTTGGGCCTTTTCGTTCCATTGCCGCCAGCAGTTTTGACAGGATTTCCCCAGGGAACAATCATTTCGTTGGAAGCGGGTTTTGGCCGAATTGTCTTTCTCAGTGCTGTTTCGTCATGTTTCACTCACGGTACCAAAGCACCTTGATTCTTGTTCCACCTTCCATAAGGCCGTCGTGATTTCAAGGG
>NW_023236658.1:0-1067 GCF_002007445.2 Ailuropoda melanoleuca | reverse complement strand
AAAAAAAGAAAAAGGTGAATGGGATTAACAGGTACAAACTTTCAGTTATAAAATAAACGATGGAGATGAAATTACAGCATTGAGAATATAGTCAATAATATTGTAATAACTGTATGGTGACAGATAGTAACTGTGTAACAACATTCCAACCATTTTAAAGGTTAACTTGCATCAAGTTAGCACACTCCTTACTTACTGACCTAAATCTTTTGATGTATAACAGAACTAATCTGCTTTCTCTCAGATTCATAGACCACTGGCCCAGAGGCGTGAAGGGCCAGAACTTTCCCAAGCCGCAGAGGCCAGCAAGTCTGTTTGAAGCCACCTCAGCTTTCTGATTAGCTCAACAGTTTTTTTGGCCAAATTTTTTTCTTTCTTAGGTCACACAAATGACTTACTGACCTCCTTTTGTGTATCTGTAGACCATTCCCTCCTTTGCAGAAAGAACACAGTACTCTTGCACATCGTGAAACAAGGGCCGGGCCCCTGTGCACAACCACCGAGCTCTGAGGTGACATCTAGCTGGCACCACTGAATCTGCACCTCATTTAGAAATGTTTCAGACCACTGAATTCCCTGTACTAACTACCCTAAACCCCTTCTAAAAACCTTGGGGCATGCGGAAACCCCAGAAGTGGCTTTTGGATAGAGTCTGCCTTCTCCCCAGGTTGACAGCCTCCTGAATAAAGGTCGAATCCCTTTCTAATCAAAACTTCAAATCAGTCTGTCCTTTCAAGTAATAGGCAGCTAAACTTGGGTTTGGAAACAACTACTTTTGTGGTGATCATGGAGTATTGCATAGAATTCTCTAACCATTATGTTGTACAAATGAAACTAATACAACACTCATTGTCAACTTCAATAATAACTTTTTAAATATTAAAGCAAATTTCTCTCAACCCAGAAAACTTCTTTTCAAAGATAGTGAAGACTAGAAAATATCATTTAATTAACATTAAACCAGATACCACATGCAATGTGCTAAAAAATTGAAAACATGGAAAGAAATTTCACCATTTTGTATCAGCCAAGCAGATACAATCCATTATATACCATTTTTTTTTTTT
>NW_023236657.1:0-1067 GCF_002007445.2 Ailuropoda melanoleuca | reverse complement strand
ACACACACACACACACACACACACACACACACAATTTTTCCAGCACCTAACCTCTAATGAGGAGTATCTGGAGAAGAGATAGTGAGGTATACATAATACTCTCATTAATGCTCCTATGGTACTCTAGCCTGTCTCTATTAAAGCCCTAAGTATATACTGTATCATACTTCTCATGTGCCTGCCATACTTGGTAAGTTGTGAAGTTGTAGAAGACAAAGACTTTTACTTAGTCATGTTTTCCCTCCTAGTTCACAGTAGAGCACCTTGCATAGAGTGAGGGCTGTATAATGAATGTATGAAATAGCACATGAGGACAGGCATGTCCCCAGATGTCTTTAGAGATGTCCTATTTAGTGGACACTGCCTTCCCCCAACTATCCCCATCACAAACTTTGAAAGCCATTCCCATAGAACACTTCTTTCTTAGAAAAAAAAATGTAATTATCCATTTTTTTCTGTTTCATCCAGTTTTGAGTTGGTTTATTTCTCACTTAAGGAAAATCAATTATCATTACCATTAACAAATATTTACTGGAAATACACTACTTATCGTCTTGGCAAATTTTAAGGTAAGTATCTCATTTTAGTAGGAGAAATAATTTTTACTTCATTATCAGACCATGTTAAGAGTAGCAGTGAGTATTGCTGAACTGCTTCCTATAGCATTCCACATGACTAGTGTCTCTAACCATGTCAAAAGAGGTTAACTCCTAAGAAGTTTTCAGATTCTATTTTATAGCACTTTAGCATCTCATGCCGTTTAAAAACACTATAAAAATGTACACATATGAGAGTATTTCCTACAATGAAAATATTCAGGTTGCTAATGTTTTATAATAAAGAGAATTTTATCATAGTACTCAAAGCAATTTTATTTTAAACTACATACTACATATACTCATATACTCAATTTTTAAAAAAGCATTTGGCAAGCCATATGCTATTCAGTTAGCTTTTCCTTCTTCTTGAGGTGTCAGAAAGTTATGAATTAGGCTAAGACTACTTTTGATGCCTCCTCAAGTTTGATTTCAGAGTCATATAATGATAGTACTTCTTTTTTTTTTTTT
>NW_023236656.1:0-1066 GCF_002007445.2 Ailuropoda melanoleuca | reverse complement strand
GGTGGCCGAAGACGGCACCTGCGGCACACCGGGCCAGTGGAGATGGGAAGAGCGGTTGGATTCTGGATTGATCTGATGTGTCAGTGTGGCGTGGGAGCCAGTGGCCCGAGTGGAGCACAGTCCCAAGTTTTTTTGGCCTGAGAACCCGGAAGAACGGAACTGCTGTAGACAGAAACAGGAATTTGAAGGGAAAGTGGGCTTCAGAGTAATATCAGGGAGTCTGTGATGTCCCAGAGTGGAGGTATTATCACGTGGACCTGGAATTGCAGATGTCCAAGGACACAGTCCTGATACCCTAAGCCAAGGCAGGGCCTGGGACTCAAATTTAGGAGGAAGGAATCTCATGGACTCAGACAGGGCTGGGTAGCACTCCAGGGAGATGGAGACAGGCTGGGAGCCCCTGGGGCTCTGGGAGGAAGTCTGGCAAGTGGCTGAAGACAGGGTTTTGGCCAAGGAAATGGGGGTAGGGGGTGGGGGCGTGGTTATGGAGGGAGGAGGAAACTGGCTTCCTGTGTGCCCAGGAGATCCTTGGGCCCCCTCCTATAGTGACTGGAGGGGATCAGCCCAGTCCTTCGTGCTGGAGGAGCGGCCTTGGCATGTCAGGCAAGTTCAGCAGAAGGGGGCATCCCTCCAGACATGGGCATGTCCTGGCGGGTCCGTAGCTGGGACTTGTACAATTACTAATTACAAGAACAGTTAAGGGCATGTCTGGGGAGGGTCAGTTTGTGCAAAGGCTGGGGCATGAGTGGGTACCTGGACCTGCCTTTGGGGTGGCGGCCATCTGAAGGCCGTGAGCTTGCTCTGGCTGCCTTGTGGAAATGGCCAGTGGGGAGGCCGAGAAGGCATCTATGCCCTAGACAGGTAGGGTTTAGGGGAGAAGAGGTAAATTCATCTGCAGAGCCCTGGGGAGGAGGGGTGAGGGTAAGAAGGTAAGCCTCTGAGGGACATGGGGAAAGGTAGCCATTGGGACAGGGAGGTGGGTCCTCGGTCATACAGCCATAGCTTAGATCGTGTCCATCTTCCCCTGCCCACTGTTGTAGGGCCTGATGGCCTTTGAGGATGTGGC
>NW_023236655.1:0-1066 GCF_002007445.2 Ailuropoda melanoleuca | reverse complement strand
ACACACAGGGCACCCTGTGTATGGAAGATGATCTCTCAAGACTTGGTTACTGACCAAAGACTTTGGAAAAATCAATTGACAACTTATATTTGCATCAAATGAACTTAACATTTTATTTTTAAAAGTTATGGATAAACGGGGCTTTTGAATGATCGACTGAAAAATTTCAACATTTTAAAATTGATAGAATATTTACACTACTTTTGGAAGGAGCCCCGTGCTGGAAGTCGGCACACACGGGTTTAATTTTGACTATGTCTTAGCTGTATGACACCAGCAATTTGTATGATCTCTCTCAAAGTGAGTTTTCTCACCTATAAAATAAGATTTCAACTAGATGATCTCTGAAATTCTTCCAGTTTTTTAGTCAGTGATACAAATACCTTGTTTCTGAAAGAAAGTAAGGGAGAAAAGAAAAATGGTAGACTGAAGGAAGACAATTGAATGCTAACAGTGGGGTAGAGGTGGAAATAAAAACAAGAAAATGGAGCACGGTGATTACTTTTTCATTCTCTACCTTCAGTCAATTCTCAAGGGCTTAATGAATTTATTTTCATTCCTCTTCACTTCCATTCCTTGGTTCTTATTCCAGGGAACTAATAAGGCAACCCCCAAACCAATCACTCTTCTTAAAAGAAGCTTATCATTTCCCTGTCCCGTTCAACTCACAGCTGGCTGGCCATGCCATGGTCCGTTCTGAGCTTTCTGCCTCCTTACTCTTCCTTCTCTGTGCCTTTGCCCAGCTCATCCCCAAATAACCCTCTGAATCCAAACAAATCCCACCCCCATGCTGAGCAAACTACATCCTGACTTCTTCCTTTAATGTTTCCTTCAACTACCAACCTCAGCTGTGCCCCAGTGCCCTGTCACATCTGCTGCCCTTCTCATTTTTCTTACTTTCACCTCCTCAAGTTCAGAAAGAAAAGGTGATGTTTTCCTTCAGCTCAACCCCTAATTCCAGACTATTTCTTCTCCACCTTGTATTAAGCCACAAATAAAAGAAATCAAACAGAACCACCACCTGAACACACACACACACACACACACACACACACACACACACACA
>NW_023236654.1:0-1066 GCF_002007445.2 Ailuropoda melanoleuca | reverse complement strand
ACTGTTCTTTCTCTCTCTTTTAAAGATTGTTGGAATTATTCAGGGTCCCTTGAAATTCCATGTGAACCTTAGGACGGATATTTCTATTTCTGACAAAGTCATTGGGATTTTGATCGGGGGTGAATTAAACTAGGAGATTACTTTGGGTTTTATTGACCTCTTAATAGTCTCTTAATCTATGAACACGATGTCTTTGTGTTTGTCCTCTTTAATTTCTTTTAGCAGTGTTACATAGTTTTCAGCACACAAGTTTTATTGCCTTTTTAACTTATTTGTAAATATTCTTTTTGATGCTATTATAATGGAATTCTTAATTTTTCGGTTGTTCTAGAGAAATGCCATTAATTTATGTGTAGACTTTAATATCCAGTAGCTTTGTTTTTTTGGTTCAAAGTGTTTCGGGTGTATGTGTGTGAGTGTGTCCGGTATCCTTAGGACTTTGTCATACATGATTATGTCCTCTTTGAACAGATATTTTTACTTTGCAATATGGATGCCTTTTATTTCTTGCCTAATTCCCCCGTCTAGGAATTCTAGTACTATGTTGATGACATGGCGAAAGAAGGCATCCTTGCCTTGACCTACCTCACAGTGCTTTAACCACTATCTTTAAAATAAACTCTGTAACTATATTGTGGGTTTATAACTTACATTGATACAGAATATGTAGAATCTAATGTATGGGAGGATAAACATAGTTTATCCTCCAACTATGTACATAGTTGTAAGGCTTTTAATCTATACATGAAGTGGTATATTATTGAAGATGATGTATATTCTTAATTTAGAGAAAACAATGAAAATGAAACACAGTCTAGCTGATAAAACCATAGGGGAGACAAAATGAAATTCAGGATGGGTTATATTCTGGGGCAGATGATGAGTCTCAATTTTAAAGGCTTGAAAGAAAAAGTATGTTGTCTGACCATTTTGGAATTAAACTAGAAATCAGAGATAAGATACTTAATCCCCAAACAGTGGATCACAACATAGTACACTCCTAAAAGATTCATTGGTCATAAAAGAAATTAAAAAGAGCCTTTAAAAATGTTTTGAAGTTAAAAAA
>NW_023236653.1:0-1066 GCF_002007445.2 Ailuropoda melanoleuca | reverse complement strand
GGTGGTTTTAAAGGCAATGATGTGTTCAAATATTGCTTTTATCTACTTAAATATATAACTTTGAAAGCTCATTCTAATTATAATTCTTAAAATTTGGTTATTTTATCATGAATCATTTCCTCCTTTCTCCTATTCCTTTGGATGGTAAATTGCAGGCTGGACACTAATAGGAATATGGTAATACTGGATTTGATTCTTTTCATGTAAATTTGCCCACTAGCTACACTGCATAGGTGTAAACTTATCCCTAAACAGAAATAAGATAGTGTACAATCTGCCGACGTGCAGATCCGCAGGGTCTCTGCTGACAAAGCTGGGGTCGGCATTTGCAGAGAAACCCATGCAAGGCTGCCATTTGCACCAACCCTCCATGGCCATGCGCACTGCCTCCCACCCTAATCAGCATTTGCAACACAATTTCCTTGCTTTTGACTCTGCTGGCGGAGTTTTGATTTTAGTATCGGTCCATGAAACAGTGCTCGTACATCTGTCCATTTGGAAAGGTTTCATCAGCAGAATAAATCCCTTAAAGCTGGCAAGAAGGGACTGCTGGCTTTCCACGGACTGTGTATGGAGAGCGGACTGAGGGATCCAAATTTGAAAATTGGCTCCTCTCTTCTTGTGATGTGTCATTTTGTAAATGGCTCAAAGTGAAGCAAAAAAAAAGATCTTAGGTTCTGCCCTTTTGCTCTTCTGTTTCTTTTGCCATGCTTTCCAAGCAAGCAAAATATGATGAAAGCCATGCCCCATATGCTTGTTTCTGCAACTTGTAATGTGCAGAATTGAAGCTCCCTCAAGAAGGGGTTGTGTCTTTCTCTTTAGTCTGATTGGAACATGGACGGATGGCTGTCAGTTTGTCCAATGCACTCAGGCTCCTGCTTGCTCAGCAGTCTTCCCTTAGATTTTTACATGTGCTCAAAGTGTCTGAGAGACCCCTGCAGAATAGGACAGTGGAGCTGGGGTCCAAGGTCTCATTAACACTTTTTGGGGCCAGGCTGGCAATACAAAAGGTGATACTTTATAAATGAGCTAAAGGGAGGGACACGGGCTCTTTCAGGAGGAAAGT
>NW_023236652.1:0-1066 GCF_002007445.2 Ailuropoda melanoleuca | reverse complement strand
GGGAGCCTGAAAAAAAAAAAAAAAAAAGAAAAAGAAAAAGAAATAAAGGGGGAGGTAGAATTTTAGAAGAGGCAAGGGAATAAATTAATGGGCATGGGGCTAGCACTGTGCGTCAGAGCACTCAGAGCTGTGGTGATTTGCTTTGACTGGAGATAAGAATCTAGGTTGAAAAGTTATAAAATATGCGGCTGCGAAAAGTAACTTGCTTCTGAAGGAAGGACGACTTTCAGTTTCAGGCTATGGTGTTTGAGTTTCACTTTCTAATAGGAAGGAGCCTTTAAAGTTTGGGTTTTGTGTGTTTGTTGTCTTAGTCAAGAAACGATGATTGATGGGTTTAAAGATACTCTCTACTAACAAAAATGTTCCTTATCTTGTACCAAGCTTTCCTCTGGTGCCTAACAGTGATTTAAGGACATTCATGATTTTCATCTCCCCTCAAAGGGAGGAGCTATAGCCATTCCGTAGGTAAACACAAAGAAGAAAGGATTGTCCAGCTCACACAACAACCAAAAGGAGACATCGGATTGCTAACCGCCAGTCTACAATCTACAGGTTTGGAAAAAATCTTGTTCTTGAAGATGTAGGAAAATTACTTGATATGTGAGCCTCAGTTTCTTTCCTCCCCAGACTACCTCATGGGGTTTACAGAGATCTAGGAGGTAATTAATATGCAAATTTAAAGAAAAATATGCTTTGTTGACAGCTAAGCAGTAAACAAATGCAAAACATTGTAAAGATATTGTGAGGCCATTGAATATCAGATCAGGGAGAATTTGCTGACAACATAACCCACACTTCCCTTGAGTCATCATCTTCCCTACTCTGCCACTTTATAGACAAGCAGACAGAGGCTCAGAGATGGGGGACTTTGTTCAGTAGTCATAAAGAAAACCAAACATACAGCCACTCTGGGAAACAGTAAGTAGGTTCCTCAACAAATTACAAATAGAACCACCATAAGATCTAGCAATTTCACTTCTGGGAATATATACGATGGAAATGAAAACATTATGTTGAAGCGGTATCTGCATCCTCGTGTTTGTAGCAGCATTATTTACAATAGCCG
>NW_023236651.1:0-1066 GCF_002007445.2 Ailuropoda melanoleuca | reverse complement strand
GGTCTGCGAGGATGGTGCCCTTGCTGAAAAGAGAGACCAAGGGGCGGTGGACCAGGAGAGGCGGGGACCCCGCGATGAGCCCTGGGGCCCCCGGGGCTCTGACCGCCTCGCTCACACCCCAGGTGGGGCTCAAGCTGTGTAGAGGGATCAGGGTAGGCTGTGTAGACAAGTGCTGCTGTGTGGCCCGTCTTACTGTGTCAGAAGGACTCAGGGCTGTGTTTTCTCACAAAGCTGGGTTCCTGGGGGTGGGGGTCGTGTCTCCCGCCGCACGCGGCAGGTGCGCGGTGAAGGTTGGCACAAACAGGTGAGCCGCTGTGTGCTTGGGAAACCGAGCTGGGGACCAGGCCTCAAGGTGGCCACAGGCCGATCCTGCCCGCACCGCCCGCCCCTCCGCCGGGACGCCCCAGGGCCAACGGCGGCTTAGCTGGAGCGGGGGGTCGGGACAGAGCCTGCTCTGGGGCAGTGGTGGGCGTGATGGCTGTTGGCGTCACGGGCTGTTATCCAGGCCTGTGCTCTGCCCGTGGTCATCGTGCCTGCAGACACCTCACCTTCATGACCTCGCCTAACCCAGGGCAGCCCCTGGTGCCATGACGTGGTTTTATGGTGAGAAAGACTGAGGTCTGTAGAGCACGCACTACTGTCCGAGGTCCGAGAGCCCGCAGACGGTGTGTCCAGGGTTGAAGAGAGTCAGCCGAGCCCCAGAGTGGAGCTCTTAACCCCTTGGTGATCCTGCCCCACAAGGGTAGTGCCATCTGACGCCTTCCGACCGCACGTGGGCCCCTGCAGCCTGACAGATTTGGGGCGTCATCCCCCGTCGTCAGGACAGTTTGCTGGGAAGGGCTGTCGAACCAGAGCCCTGTGGAAGAGACACAAGGACGGGAACAGCTGAGCGACACATGGGGCAGAGTCCAGACTGGAATCCGGCCAGGGGTCTGCCCAGAACACAGCGCTGCCTACAGGCGTGGACATGTGCCGGGATGGAACGCACTGTGCGCAGGAATGGTCTGGGCACGTGTGGCGCCTGGCTGGGGGGCTGGGAAGCCGACACAGGATGTCCGGGGCAGCC
>NW_023236650.1:780-898 GCF_002007445.2 Ailuropoda melanoleuca | reverse complement strand
GGCCTAATCCACTCACGAGGAAGCAGTTGACCAAGATTAGAGCAGAAATCAATGAATTAGAAACCAGAAGTCCAGTAGAGCAGATCAAAAGGACTAGAAGCTGGTTCTTTGAGAGAAT
>NW_023236650.1:0-557 GCF_002007445.2 Ailuropoda melanoleuca | reverse complement strand
AGACTGAAACAGGAAGAAATTGATTTCTTAAACAGGCCAATTAATTATGAAGAGATTGAGTCAGTGATAAACAACCTTCCAAATAACAAAACTCCAGGCCCAGACAGTTTTCCTGGGAAATTCTACTAAACATTCAAAGAAGAAATAATACCTATTCTCCTAAAGCTATTTCAAAAAATAGAAACAGAAGGAAAGCTACCAAACTCATTCTATGAGGCTAATATTACCTTGATCCCCAAACCAGGCAAAGACCCCCTCAAAAAGGAGAATTACAGACCGATTTCTCTAATGAATATGGATGCCAAAATCCTCAACAAGATCCTTGCTAATAGAATCCAACAGTACATTAAAAGGATTATCCATCATGACCAAGTGGGATTCATACCTNATGACCAAGTAGGATTCATACCTGGGATGCAAGCGTGGTTCAACATTCACAAATCGATCAGCGTGATACATCATATCAACAAGAAAAGATTCAGGAAACATATGATCCTCTCAATTGATGCAGAAAAAGCATTTGGCAAAATACAGCATCCTTTCCTGATTAAAACCCT
>NW_023236649.1:0-1066 GCF_002007445.2 Ailuropoda melanoleuca | reverse complement strand
ACAGAGAGAGACAGCCAGCGAGAGAGGGAACATAAGCAGGGGGAGTGGGAGAGGAAGAAGCAGGCTCATTGCGGAGGAGCCCGATGTGGGGCTCGATTCCAGAACGCCGGATCACGCCCTGAGCTGAAGGCAGATGCTTAACGACTGTGCCACCCAGGTGCCCCTTTTACTGTCATTTATTATCCTGCATCTTCTTTTAACATGCTAATTTTGGTTTATATGTATTTGTTCTTCCTTGAGATGGAAGAAAGTTGTCATTAGCAGGTGGGAAGTATTATTTTCGTCATTTTTGTCATGTTGCCAGTATACCAGAAAAATTGCTCATCTAATGAGGATTGACAGCATATACAGAGAATGCAGTCTAGAAAATCAATTTAAAGGATCACTTTTCATTTATTATCTGATTGTAAAACAGTATAATGATATTACACATCATGTCAAAATTGCAGTAAACAATTCCAGCAACTCGGTATTATTCTAAAGCATTTTTTCACTAGTTAGTATGACATTAAAAAGTAATTATCAGCCACTGTGAAAATAGAATGTGTCCAATGTTCAAACTTAAGAAGTAATTTAATATACTATCATGTGTATGATATTTCTTATGCCAGAGGTATCTGGAAATATGCACATTTCTAACACTGTCACTTTTTAAAACCCCATATTTGGATGGATTTAAATTAACCGTACCGTAGAATTAGGGCTTTGGGGGATAGGAAGGGTGGTCTTTGAATGAAAATACTTACATTTAAAGCTAATCTTAATCCAGGCCAATGATAAGCTATTTTTGACTACTTTCTCTAAGACTCCACAAATACACAACATAATAAAAATCCCATAGTGATAAACCTCCCTCAGGTTAATTTTTTTCATATTGTGAGATATAGTCATTCACACCTGTTCTGATTCTCCAATCTGTTTACCTTAATAGCATTCTTTCCTCATAGACAATTTCCTTTTAAAGATCAGTCTTATTTTCATGGTTTTTTAAAGTCCATGATATTTGCAAGATGTTAGTATTGCAGAGTCCAGGATTAAATAGTGATTTTTAGTTGCGGGGGGGGGG
>NW_023236648.1:372-1343 GCF_002007445.2 Ailuropoda melanoleuca | reverse complement strand
CGAAGGGTGATGATAGTGCTAAGACGGTCCCTGTACGGTGTTGTGTCTGACGGATGTGTTTTGGGCCTTTTTGATAGATTGCCGCCAGCAGTTTTGACATGATTTCCCCAGGGAGCAAACATTTCGTTGGAAGCGGGTTTTCGCAGAATTGTCTTTCTCAGTGCCGTGTTCGTCGTGTTTCACTCACGGTACCAAAGCACCTTGATTCCTGTTCCACCTTCCATAAGTCCGTCGTGACTTCAAGGGCTTTCCCCTCACACTTTGTTTCTTGGTTCTAAGGGCTGGATCCTCCCCAGGCCCCTACACCCAATGTGGAATCGGGGTCCCCAGTGAAAAGGCTGCTGTTCGCTGGAGGTGTTTTCATGGACGCTCTGCTTTACTACCGATGAGAAGGGCGCTGAGTGCTCGAAAATCCTGAACATTTTCCTTCATGCTCCCTTACGCACGAGAGATGATGATCGTTGATATTTCCCTGGACTGTGTGGTGTCTCAGAGACCACTATGGGGCACTCTCGTCAGGCTTCCGCGACCACTTTCCCTCATGTTTCCCTATTCACGAAGGGTGATGATAGTGCTAAGACGGTCCCTGTACGGTGTTGTTTCTGACGGACGTGTTTTGGGCCTTTTCGTTCCATTGCCGCCAGCAGTTTTGACAGGATTTCCCCAGGGAGCAAGCATTTCATTGGAAGCGGGTTTTGGCCGAATTGTCTTTCTCAGTGCTGTGTTCGTCGTGTTTCACTCACGGTACCAAAGCCCCTTGATTCCTGTTCCACCTTCCATAAGGCCGTCGTGACTTCAAGGGCTTTCCCCTCACACTTTGTTTCTTGGTTCTAAGGGCTGGATCCTCCACAGGCCCCTACATCCAATGTGGAATCGGGGTCTCCAGGGTAAAGGCTCATCTTCCCTGGAGGTTTTTTCCTGGACGCTCTGCTTTATCACCAATGAGAAGGGCGCAGAGTGCTCGAAAATCC
>NW_023236648.1:0-330 GCF_002007445.2 Ailuropoda melanoleuca | reverse complement strand
CCCTTACTCACGAGAGATGATGATCGTTGATATTTCCCTGGACTGTGTGGTGTCTCAGAGACCACTATGGGGCACTCTCGTCAGGCTTCCGCGACCACTTTCCCTCATGTTTCCCTATTCACGAAGGGTGATGATAGTGCTAAGACGGTCCCTGTACGGTGTTGTGTCTGACGGACGTGTTTTGGGCGTTTTCGTTCCATTGCCGCACCAGTTTTGACAGGATTCCCCCAGGGAGCAAACATTTCGTTGGAAGCGGGTGTTCGCCGAATTGTCTTTCTCAGTGCTGTGTTCGTCGTGTTTCACTCACGGTACCAAAGCACCTTGATTCCT
>NW_023236647.1:0-1066 GCF_002007445.2 Ailuropoda melanoleuca | reverse complement strand
AGCACAGTTTTATTCATGATAATGGTTAAAAATACATAAACCATTTGTGAAAGTGGCTGTGAGAAAGATTGCAGCTCGTGACTTATTGGAATCTGTGGGAGTTTATCAGAATTTGCAGTCTTGCAGATTTAAATCTTGGAGCATGTGTTTCTGCCTTTAAGATATATGTCTTTTGAGATTTGCATTTGTAACAGACATCCATTTCTTCAAAACTGATGATTTAATCCAATGAATACCTTCTTCAATTAACTTCTGTATCCCCACTGGAAATTCCTTTTGGGGCTTTCTCATCTGCACTCCCAGCTTTACCCAACAACTGGAGGCTTTGGAAATTGTAGCAGTGTTTGAAACCACCAAATCAGTCACCACTAGCACTAAAAGGAGCCACTTCTGCAGGATTGTATGATTTCATTTAAGGTCTTCATATAGACAGTGCTTTCTCTTTGATTGTAAGAAAGGTTGTTCCTGATTTTTTCTTCTCTCTTTGGTCTTCAATCCATATGCTTAACAGTCTTTCCATTTCTTTTATCTCTTTAGGCCATGTTCTTATTGACTTCACAGGACTTGAGGTCATAGACCTTTCCTTTATTTTCATGGCATTATCTCTGATGGTCCCCAAAGTGGATTCCTTTATGCCTGTTGCTCAAGAGATATCCCATGTTCTCATTTCTCTCAATACTTAGATTTCTTTTGGCATACATCTCTTAGTGATTCTGACCCAGGACACTAACACATGTTTGGGATGTTGAATGAGTGTTTTGATTTTAACATAGAGAAATTCACAAATGCAAAAGAAGAGCAAACACAGCACTGCAGGGTATCATATACAGTAAGCTGAGGTAGCCCATAGATGCTTGAGGGTTTTGCATGTGTGTGTGCAAATTGTGTATCCATCAGCTCAGTACAGTTTTCTGCATTCACCTAGTGTTTCCCACAAATGAAATTGCACATAAGTAAATGCAAAGTTCACGTCATGCTCAAATTGTTCCCTAATATATCAATCATGTTGGAACAAATTCACATTTTCAAAACAGGCATTATAGCAATGTGTGTGTGTGTGTGTGTG
>NW_023236646.1:0-1066 GCF_002007445.2 Ailuropoda melanoleuca | reverse complement strand
AAAAAAAATCAACATTAGGATTGCTTTGATTCTTTGAATTTTGTATTAAACAATGTTCGGTATTATGGGAAATTAAATTTAAGTACACTCTCAATTTAAATGAAACATCAATATCAATTTGAATGCATTTATTTTATTTTCAATCAACTGAACAAAGAAGGGTAAAAAAAATCGTAAATTATAATAAAAAAGGAACTTTAGATCAAAAGATATGATAGTTAATTATTCCAGAGAATCTCATACGGGAAAATTCCAAAGATAATTGGAATATTAATTAATATAATTAATTAACATAAAACAACCTAGCCTACATGTAAATGTCTATTGGTGTAAATAAGATTCTTTGATTGGAAAATACTGCCCCCAGGAGAATGAGCTATTAGCAAATTAATACCTTGCTTTTATTAATTGTCAACATGTTTCAAATAAATACTGTTTATAGGCACTTTGGATCTACTAATCCAGAGTAAGACATTGTCCTTACACTAAAGAACATCAATAAACTTAAATATAGGTAAAGTTAAATTGCAACTAAATGAATAGACATAACAAAGATTATTTCTATCATACATTTTTCCTAACCATTAAAATACAAATTAAAATCTAGTTAATTCTGTGAAGACTTGAATTAATTATTAGGGTGTTCTTATAAGTTCTGACTGAAGTTCCAGAAAGCTAACATTTTGTCACTAATGAAAACAATGTGGCTAACATATATAAAGCAAAATAAAACAAAATGAACCTGAACAAAACTAAGCATTGATCAATTGATGTACTGTGAACTGCAATTGCCATTATTTCTATAGATTCTATAGATTCTATTATTTCTCTTCTTCCCAGGTATAGACATTAACTATCACATACCTATCTATGTTTTTTTTTTTTTTTGCACAACAAAGTGTTATGATTCATGAATAGTGAAGAGTGACACTAATTTTACTTTTATTATTTAAGAATCTTCTTATATGGAAAAAATTAGATTAGTAAGTGATGGGTTGTAACCCAAGTATAACAATAAATAAATACATTAAAAAGTATGTTATAAAATTTTTAAATCAAACCCACC
>NW_023236645.1:0-1066 GCF_002007445.2 Ailuropoda melanoleuca | reverse complement strand
AGGTTGGACTACATCTAAGACCTGTTTAAAAAGTGTAATACTTTGGCGTGGGTCTTCATTTTGCCTAAATCTGACAATAGAGCCAAAATGTCATTGTAAATATTTATAATTTCCCTGCACAATAAAATATGGGACAATGTATTCCAGGTTAAAGGAGTACGGCACACAGAGAAAAGTGAGCTGTTAAAGATCCTGTTAGGTTGAGACTCTGGCCAGAATGAGTGAAGGCATCTTTTAGTCATGTCATAAATAAAATATAAGAAAGATAAGGAGTTCACTTCTTATGTGAAAAATATTACTTGCAATAGCAAAATTGGTAAGTGGCATATCTAGTTCCTTCTGCATTTATTTGGTGTTTGGCATCTGGTATCAACAGTCAATAGGTGACTACATGAATATATGGAAAATGATAGAAGAAAAACACCTCCAATATTTGATCGCTAATCTGTTTCTAATTTCATTGGCTCAACCAGAAAATTAACACCAATGGGAACATTTTGTTGTGGTTATGATACTGCTGTGTTGAGGCCTAAACTCCTGGAGGGAAATAGGCTTGTATTTCTTCTCTGCCTTCCTTGACTTCCTTTCCAAAGTAATTCAGTTGTGATTTTTGAAAAGGGAACAATTATGGGAGGGAAATCTCAAGAGCAGATCAGTACTGTAGAGAGGAACATATCAGGCAAGGTCCAGCCAGAAGACAGTACCACACCAATTATTTTAATAGAGGATATTTATTGCAAAAGATTTTGTATAATTACTGAAATAAAAAAGCAAAATGGAATCACAAAGGCTGCCCTGAGAGCGTAACTGAAAAGACCCACTACCACCCTGAGTGAAGGGGCTGGAGCTATTGCTTCTTAGAAACTTAGAACAGATGCCAGGCAGCCTTGGAGCTCAGACCTCTGAGAAGTAAGCACTGTTCAATTCATGCTGAATCTTCAGGGTTCTTTTAACCAGCAAGAAGAAGCTGGTTTCACAGGTTGGAGTAAGTTGTGGCTGCCCAGGATGGGGTGATGATACTGTCAAGAACAGGAAGCAAGCAGGTGGGAAGAGTCTCTTCTTCCTC
>NW_023236644.1:0-1066 GCF_002007445.2 Ailuropoda melanoleuca | reverse complement strand
TGTGCATATGTGTGCCAAGTATTTGCTATCCTTATACTAGGAACAAATAAATATTGAGTGAATGAACTTGGAATCTCATGACATTCTGTTTGAATTAGGCAACTCTCTTCCCCCAAGTGAGACGGTCTCCAGGGGGTGATGTCCTGGCACCTGGCCCTGGGAATATCAGAATCATAAGGACAACTGCCATTTGCGGGGGACCTCCTATACGCCAGGCTCTGAGTTACGCTCTTTCAATCATCATCTCACTGGATTCTCACAAAAGTCTCATAAGGAGAGGATTAGAGCCTCTAAATTATGCTGAAGAAACTGTGGTTCCCAAAGAGGAGGGATCTGTGCAAGGCGACCCAGCAGGTCGGTAGCAGAGACCCACTTCCACCATGCTTCCCCACTTTCTCCACTCCACCATATGTAAGAGCAGCGATGGCTTTCGTTATTTCCCCAAATCTAGTGTAGCAAGTAGAGCATGATTCATTCAGTTAATCATTTGCTAAAGAGAGAGGAAATACATCGAACAGTCCTTGGAAAATCCTCTGGAAAGTCCCTGAGACATGAAGCAAATCCAATCCAATAGTTAAGCTTGGGTAGTTGGAGACTGATTTCACAACCACTGGCCTCTTACATAAACAACATCGTTTTATGTGTCATATATTAATTCCACTGTGTACCAGACACAGCAAAGCATTTTACATTCATTGACTTATTTAATCCCCACCACAGTCCCTTGAGGAAGTAAGTCATATGCTGTCTTACAAAGGATGGATTTGAGGTTCAGAAAGGTGAACTTGCTTGAGGTCACACACAGTTTGGAGCCACACCATACAAGGGTGTGGTAAGTGTGTGTACATTTCTGGCTGCACGTGGAGTAGTACCGTGTCAGTACAGAGTATATTTGGAAGAGCATGCATGGGAATAAAGATACAAAGGATGTTGAGAGGCCCAAGGGATGGACTGTAATGGGCACCACTGTTTACAAGCTATTTTGGATCCATTCCTACCCTTCTTGTGTGAACTGATTTCCCTTTAGATGACCAACCAATATGTTCAGTGTTATGGGACCTTGGGC
>NW_023236643.1:0-1066 GCF_002007445.2 Ailuropoda melanoleuca | reverse complement strand
GAGATGCTGTCCTGCTGATCCATAGCACCTCACTGGGCCAAGCTAATGGGCCACCTGATCATAGCAGGGGTGAGACTGAAGGCAGCCTGAAAGAGTCACACCTACTAGGCTTCAATTCCAGTTGCCGTGTGACCTTCAGCACATTCATGAACTTTGCTGGGCCTCAGCAATTACATGGAAGGCAACAAGTCTGCCTTGTCAGATTGCTGTGGATATTAGAGAAGATGTGTGGCTCATTTCCTGACTGAAGTAGACACTCAATAAATATTATATATCATTCATCCCTCTCCTGTCCACCCATCCTTTCTTTTTATCCTGTCTCTCTCTCCTTTAGAGAATAACTTCAGTAGCTCCTGATGGGTCACCCCCATACCCTACTTTGTTGAAGAATCTGTTAATTTAAGATTTGAACGTCATTCTTTGGCCAAGTGCAAATGGGAGCTTCACATGGCAGGTATCTCTCAGTGCTGGTACAGCCAAGAGATTTCTCAGTCTCTAACACATCCACAGGTCTGCGGTGATCTGAGTCTGTTTTGAGGACTTGTTTAGAAGGGGGAGTGGAATGGGCATGAAGAGAGCCCCCAGATGACATCTGCAAGAAGGAAGGAGGAAGAGCATGACAGGGGAGAAAAAGGACGTAAGGAGGAGACAGCGTGGCCTCTGAGACCCACCCCAGGTTTGATCTCTGGTCAAGCCTATTCAAGAACCAGAACCAGAATCTGCTTTCCTTGGGGCCCAAAAGACTGACACTGCTATTTTGCTTTCCAGGGTTATAAGTTCAAGTACATTAAGTATGTGTGTTGGGAAAACGTGCCGTTGATAAGAACAGAAGATTATCTTGAGAGCATTCCACTGGCCCTGCCCTCCCTCACTTCTCTCTGAACCCTGATCTCTCCACTGGGACCCTGTCACAGCCAAGCCACAGACCCCAGGATAGCTCTGCCTTCTGAAGCATCCACTCCCCACATACACACTGCAATGAAAGACCATTTTCTGATAAGCAGAGCAATTAGCAGCCTGGTTATCAGACCCCCTCCTTCCCATCAACACCCAAAAAAGGGGGGGG
>NW_023236641.1:0-1066 GCF_002007445.2 Ailuropoda melanoleuca | reverse complement strand
AACCACCACAGGGGCATGCTCGGGATTAAATGAGATAATATACGTAAGGCCATTAGAATGATACCTTGCATATGATAAGTGCTAAGTAATCGTGAACCAGGTAGGTCAGTGACAGACTCAAAGATTTTTGCATGTGTTCCCACAGCCCCCAGCTCCCAGCCCCGTCATCCTGTGCCCTCTCATTGTTATCCTGCCCTAGATGAGTGTGTAGGCCCCTTGATGCCAGAGGCTGGCTGCTTACCATGTGCTCATGCCTAGAATGGGGTCTGGCACCCAGGAAACCCTTGGCATGTGTCCGTTCAGTGAGGGGAGGAAGTATAAGAAATACATGTGGCAAGCAGAGGAGTCCAAACACAATGAGACTGTTTCCAAAGGTCCCAGAGGGTTTTTGCACATCTCCAGCAGGGAGCAGAGGGAGTGCCTTGTGGGGACCCACAGCCAGGACCCCTGGTGGGGGAGCACCAGCCATGTTGGCCCAGGCCAGCGAGGGCACCTCAGTGGCTTCCCTAGCAACCCAGACATCCCTGATCACCTGGGTGAGTGACCGGGGTGTGATGTGAGCCCCGATGCCCACATGGGCCTAATGCTTCCTTAAGGAAGACAAGAGCTGCTTGCCGCGTCAAGTTCCCATTCTGCTCCCAGGGCCACTAAGCGGCCATCAGCCCTCCTCAGGATAAGTGTTCTGTTAGGCTGTTAGGCTACCAGCACACTGCTTAATTACCTCTACCTCTGACAAGTGTGTGTGGAGGTGAGGGCTCCCGCTCACTGCCGCTCTGCAGCCCACGGCCATGTCCCCAACCCCCACCCCCGTCAGACCCTGGCTACAGAGGACCCGGCGCAGGGCCTCTGGCTCCTGCCGTCCCACCAAGACGGTGGCTTTGCCATCTCTGTGCAAATCCATGCCCCTTGGGAAGTAATTCATTAGCCTGAAATGTGGGGTTGTACTTCCTCCGAGTGTAGCTCCGGGAAGCTGAAACCCACCCACCCAGCACAGCCCCTGCTGGGCCCCCAGGGCCACCTCCCTCCCACCTGAGGCCACCTCCCAGTGGCAAAGGTGACCCCCCCC
>NW_023236640.1:0-1066 GCF_002007445.2 Ailuropoda melanoleuca | reverse complement strand
CTCGATCCCATAACGCCGGGATCACGCCCTGAGCCGAAGGCAGACGCTCAACCGCTGTGCCACCCAGGCGCTCCCAGTAATAAGCTTCTTAACAGAGGAACTGGTGGAGTACACGAAGGGGACTGAGACATGAGCACGGAAGGCGATAAATATGAAAGACTCTCCCATTATGGGGGAAGGACTGTTAAAGTCTCCTTACATCAGAGCCAAGGCACCTCAAAAAGGATACACGCCAAGTGAACAAGGCCCAGCTTCATGACATTCACTGTTTCCCCACCATATCTGTACATAGTGTATGTTATATACCAGCAGCCAAAGAAGAAAAGTGCTATTTCTGGTAAGTTTTAGAAGTTGGACCATCAACCCATTATTTATCTTTTTAAAAATTCCTTGTTTTTAACTTAGCATCGGTGAGAAATCAAAGGAAGAGAAGGGTATCTTTGCTTGGTAGTAAATATCTTAGAGGAATCAGCCTCTTGGGTAATTCCTTTCTTTTTTCCTCATCAACAGAAGGTTTCTGGGTGGCTTGCCTCTCCTTACTTGTGTGTACTTGTAAAAACTCATACACATAAAGGAAACCTGTCTGTCAGCATGCCCTACCCACTCTCCCAGCCAGGATCTTGGTCACTCCCATGGCCCTGCAGCCAGGCAACTGTCATTTTCAGAAAGAAAGCCTGCCTGGAAAAATCAACCTGTGGCCATTGCCAAGGTCAATGAAAACAATACTGATCAGTCTGGAACCTCACTTTCAAAAATACATGGACAACCAAGATTAAGCAGACCCTGAGAACCAAACTCCTGAAATAGAGATATCAGCCTGAAAAGCTGAGAAACTGACCCCAATGAAGAGAGAGAGAGTGGAGTATACCAGAAAAGGCAGTAAGAAAAATTAAGGTCCTCAAAAAGGTCAATGTAATAGGCCACAGCATTCAAGAAATGAGAAGACTCTGGGGAAAAGAGAAGCAACTGACGAATTAAAAGGGGGCATAAAAAGATAACTGTAGGGGCGCCTGGGTGGCACAGCGGTTAAGCGTCTGCCTTCGGCTCAGGGCGTGATCCCAGCGTT
>NW_023236639.1:0-1066 GCF_002007445.2 Ailuropoda melanoleuca | reverse complement strand
TTGTTTGTAATTTTCCAGGAAGGCATCAATTTCTTCCAAGTTGCTTAATTTTTTGGCATATAGTTTCTGGTAATAATTTATAATAATTGTTTCTATTTCCTTGGTGTTGGTTATGATCTCTCCTTTTTCATTCATAATTTTATTAATTTAGGTCCTTTCTCTTTTCTTTTGGATAAATTTGGCCAGTGGTTTATTGATCTTATTAATTCTTTCAAAGAACCAACTTCTAGTTTCATTGATCTGTTCTACTGTTTTTCTTTTTTCTATTTCATTGATCTCTGCTCTAATCTTTATTATTTCTCTTCTCCTGCTTGGTTTAGGTTTTATTTGTTGTTGTTTTTCCAGCTTCTTTAGGTATAAGGTTATCTTGAGCATTTTGGATTTTTCTAATTTTCTGAGAGAGTCTTGGATGGCAATGCATTTCTCTCTTCAGACTGCCTTTGCTGTATCTCATTGGTTTTGGACTGACATGTTTTCATTCTCATTAGTTTCCATGAAATGTTTAAGTTCTTTAATTTTCTGGTTGTCCCAATCATTCTTTAGCATGATGCTCTTTAATTTCCAAGTGTTTGAATTCCTTCCAATTTTTTTTCTTGTGATTGAGTTTCAGCTTCAAAGCACTGTGGTCTGATAACATGCAGGGAATAATCTCAATCCTTTGGTATTGGCTGAGAACTGATTTGTTACCCAGTATGTGGTCTGTTTTTGCAGAAAGTTCCATGTGCATTTGAGATGAGTATTCTGTTGTTTTAGGGTGGAATGTTCTGTATATATCTACGAAGTCCATCTGGACCAATGTATCATTCAAAGTTCTTGTATCTTTTTTGATCTTCTGTTTAGATGATCTGTCCTATGCTGAGAGTGATGTGTTAAAATCTACTATTAATGTATTATTGTTGATCTGATTCTTTATTTTGGTTAACAGCTGGCTTATGTAGTTGGCTTCTCCCATGTTGGGGGCATAGATATCTACAATTGTTAGATTTTCTTGCTGAATAGACCCTTTAAGAATGATATAGTGTCCCTCTGGATTTCTTAATACAGTCTTTGGTTTAAATTCTAATTT
>NW_023236638.1:0-2294 GCF_002007445.2 Ailuropoda melanoleuca | reverse complement strand
GGAGAGAGAGACTCTCCAGCAGACTCCATGCTGAGCTCAGAGGCCCCCCCGGGACTCGATCCTACAACCCTGAGATCGCAACCCAAGCGGAAACCAAGAATTGGATGCTTAGCTGACTGTACCACCCAGGTGCCCCGTATATTTAACTTTTAAATCTTAACTTTCAGACATGTATTGTTTTCATTTCAGTATTCCTGTCTGGGTGAGTGGAATCTGATCTCACCCTGTCGTCATGACATGGAATCCTTAGGAACATAAGGGATTGAATGGCTACAGTTCGTGCTCTTCTTTATAAGATGTTCTTAGTCCCTTGGGACCCCTGGATGGTTCAGTCGGTTAAGCGTCTGCCTTCAGCTCACATCATGATCCCAGGTTTGGGATCGAGTCCCGCATCGGGCTCCCTGCTCAGCGGGGAATCAGCTTCTCCCCACCACTCTGCCTCCTTGTGCTAAATCTTTAAAAGGAAGGAAGGAAGGAAGGAAGGAAGGAAGGAAGGAAGGAAGGAAGGAAGGAAGGAAAAAAGAAAAAGTGCTTTTAGTCCCTTGTTAGGTGTTCAGAACTAGTTGTCTTCCCACCAAACCACAAGCCTGTTTGCTGTCATTGTTTTCTGTTCTCTTGACAGTTTTGATTTCTCTGTCAGTATCGTTGTCTAGCAGGGAGTCTTTCACGTGGAAAATTCTGTACCAAGTCCTTGTTACGTGTCAGACACTTGTACCAAAGTGGGAGCACTTCATTCTCAGTGTTCCCCGGTAAGCTACGATCACTGCTTGCATTTTACAGGGGAGAACCGGAGGCTCAGAGAGGTTCGACAACCTGTAAATACTGTGGCAGAGGTCCATTTGACTTGTCACTCTACCATCCGGGTTGTTAGAATTATACGGAAAATAAAAACCAGTCGTCCCGAATGAAGGCCTGCGGGGGGCTCTCCTCAAAGGAGGGCAAATGAGCATTTAGGCTGGTCTTGGGAGCAGCATTTTCGAGGCTCGGCTATTTTCTCNCTGCGGGGGGCTCTCCTCAAAGGAGGGCAAATGAGCATTTAGGCTGGTCTTGGGAGCAGCATTTTCGAGGCTTAGCTATTTTTTCTTCAGCATTCTTGTCTAGATTCAAAATAATGAATCAGATCTATGTGACAACTGAAAAAACGGGCTACAACATTGTGGTCACTGGGACATAAGCTTAACAGAGCCAAATCTAGGTCATATGAGAGTGAATTTCAGGTCAGCGGGTGCACAGCCAGCCAGGGAGAATTCCCAGCATGACTCACACACTTGTGTTACCACTTCTGCCCACTGAAACATTGTTCCAATATCACAAGTGTGTGTTTCCCCAAATGATGGGAAAGCTTTATTCTACAGATGCATTCCTGGAAAAGCATGCAGAGGACTATTCTTCTAAGTCAGATGATACATTCCCTCTGGCATGCACCATCACGCTGGAAATGCTTCTTTTCCTTTCCCGCTGACCTTCAGTTCCACTGGCCAGGGTTCCTGGAAGTTTCTGTTGTCAGTGGCCACCTTTGCTCCTTCCTGAGACCTCACCTGCCTGGTCTTTTGGTCAAGTCTCTAATGATCTGTAATCACACAACAAAGGCATGGTTTGGATTGGTTTATGAAAATGACCATTTCCCTCTTTACTTTCAGCCTTGGAAGAGTGGTCTCCATCAAGAGCTTAGGTAAGTTTTATATTCAAATGGAAAAGCATTAATCTGACCACTGACCCTCTGATGACTGAACCAGTTTACCTCGATGGGTCAGCTATGCTTGCAGAGACTGACCCGGTTCAGCTTCCCCAGCACCTTGTAAGGTACCTGGTACAGAGAAGATAATCAGGGGTCCTGCTTGGCCTTTCCCTCCTGCCTTGTTCCAGCCCACACCACGCTCATCAGTAAACACTGAGTATCCAGCATGTGCCAGCCACTTGCTAACAACTGGGGTGGTAGCAGTGACGGTGACCTGGCCACTACCCTCAGGGGCTCCTGGACTGTGGGAAGCGCACAGCCAAATAGGCGTATAACCATCGTGTGACTCCCAAAGAACTTAGTTTCCAAAATGCACCATGCTGTTTCAAGTCTCTGTGCCTTTGCTGCCTTAATTCACCCCCAACTTAACGATCTGGCAAACATCTCCTGACCATCAAACATTCCCATCTGTAAGAAGCCTTCCTAATTCCCCTCCTTCCGAGTGAAGTAGCCAGTCCCTTCCCTGTAAGGTTCACAAGTTTGCAGTAACATCCCTGTGTGTCATTTGTTTGCTAACACACCAGTTCATCCTCGCTCTCCCTCCCCTCCCCTCCCC
>NW_023236637.1:0-2377 GCF_002007445.2 Ailuropoda melanoleuca | reverse complement strand
GATAAATTAAAAATGAAGAATAATCTTAATCACTTTTTTACAATTGACATTTCGAATTCTTTTTCTTTCTTCCTCATTTTCTTTCTCTGTGAAGCAGCTCTTTAATCAAGTATTCACAGAAAAACCACATTGAAAATTCACATGTAAAAGGCCTGACTTTAGGACGCCTAAGTGTCACTTTTCTCAAACTTCCTCTCTCTCTCTCTCTGTCCTTTTCTGTCCCTCTTTCTCTTTCTGCAAGAACAGAGAGGGCTTATGGTCACACCCTGGCTTGCAAACCCAATTAGATTACATGTGTTATGTTCTATTTACATCATGGGTCCCTTGGTTGACAACTTGTCTAAAGACATTGGAGGAAGATCTTTGCTTAACTTATGCTTATCATCTCACTATTCAATACTAAGGAATAAACAGACGCCTAAAGATTTCACTCCCCAAGGAAACCGCTTTCTGCTTTCTTAACACTGTACATCAACATGAAATTATGCGTTCTCTTCTGTTATTATTATTTTGCAAATTCTAACCTTTTTTTAATTTTGTCCCCTTCATTGGTGTTAATCTGAAATAGGCCATTAGTCCCAAACAGCAAAAGCATTCACTGCTCTGATTCCTTGACACGTCATAATGTTTAGCAGAAGCCGGAATCATAGAGGTGTGTGTGAGGTAGGTTCCCCGTACCACCTTAGCCCATCAGGTCAAGCCAGGTCAGTATCAGCACAGGCTGCAACTATGTTATTACCCCTATATTCACTGACTTCTATTAACTATATTGGGAACAGTAGAGAGACTTTACAGGCAAAGGGAAGTGGCAGGGGAGGGGGTTTAGGATTTAATATGGGAACACGGGTTTTGGGAAATGCATCCTGTCCTCTAAGATAAATGTATATGTTTTCTCCTTAAGAGACCATGGAAGCATGCTGGAAGGTTCTTATAAGTAAACACAGCTATTCCTATGCTCACAATCAGGGAATTGCCCATCTTCTACCTGCAGACGTTTTTATCTTTCCCTTTCATAGGAAGCCAGCATAACCAGCTGAATCAGTTTGGGCCATCGGTAAAGTGACCAATGCTCTATCTAAATTACCCTGACATTCATTCCCTGGGATGCTACTGAGCACATTAGTCCAGTTGAGATTTACTAATTAATGCCCTAGAGTATTAAAAAAAAGTTTATGTCTCTATCAAAATACTGAACGCATTGCATAAAGTACTTCTGCTTTGGAGGAGTTGGTTTCATCCTTGGTATCTGTAAGTAAGAATGAGGACTCAGTCCTGAGTATAGCACTTTGCAGATAGGGCAGTAGGGCAAAGAGATGGCAGATATCTTGTTTGAGTTTCTGAGCTGGACTTCAATAGTCTACGAGTCATGAGTCATGACATTCCTTTCTCCCTTTCTCTTCCCCAGTCTTCCTCCTCCACTCCTCAACTGGATTATCTCCATTAATCCCTGTTTCGCTCTGGGTCAGCATCTATGACGGACCCAAGGCCTTCCGCTCTAGCTACTAAAGCTCCTGGCTTTTCCTCTTCCCTTGCAGAGTCTCCTAGGCAAAGCTGTCCTAGGTCTGTGTATTAGGAGGACAGTTAAACTCTAACAATTTTCCAGTGATTTTTCTTAGGCAGATGCTCACTCCTTTGGGACCTGGTGTTGGCTGGCTTCAAGGCTGAGAGAAGAGAGTGAAGTTACTCCCTGTGAGGCAGTAGAAGAAATTTGTTGGGGCGCCTGAGTGGCTCAGTTGGTGAAGCATCCGACTCTTGATTTCAGCTCAAGTCCTGAGATTAAGCCCTGCATCAGGCTCTGTTCTCAGCGGGCAGTGTGCTTGAGATTTTTTCTCTCTGCCCCTCCCCCTAGCTCATGCTCTCTTTCTCTCCCTCTCTCTCTCTATCACTCTAAAATAAATAAATAAATAAATCTTAAAAAAAATTTGTGGACTGCTGAGAAGTTGTGGAGGATGGAGAGTGAAGGGCCATGTGGTAGTGGGAAGCCATGCAGTATGTGATGGGACACTCTCCTTGACCATTGAAATTACCAAACTCACCCAACAGTTTACAAGAACAGATTTCTTTGTGGAAGGTGAAGAAAAGGCCAAGTTTGTGACTGGATTAGTGGGGAGTAAAACAGATAGTTTGCTCACTACTGATGGCAGAATTGGAAGAGATCTCATGGGGTACCTGGGTGGCTCAGTTGGTTAAGTGTCTGCCTTCTTCTCAGGTCATGATCCCAGGGTCCTGGGGTGGAGTCCCACATCAGGCTCCCTGCTCAGTGGGGAGTCTGCTTGTCCCTCTCCCTCTGCACCTTCCCCTGCTTGTGCTCTCTTGCTTACATGCATGCTCTCTCTTTCTCTCTCGTGAATAAATAAAATCTTAAAAAAAAAAAAAA
>NW_023236636.1:0-1065 GCF_002007445.2 Ailuropoda melanoleuca | reverse complement strand
TTAGCTTTTTTGCTATTAAGCTGTAGGAGTGAACTTGTAGGTAATTTAAAGCTTCATCTGACACCGTGCACGCCGTGTCATAAATCGGATAACATTCAATTTTAAGTTTATTCATTAATATAAGAAAAAGCAAAAATATCTGTGGCAATTCACTTGTCAAAACTCCAAGTGCCAAGCAGTGGGTTGGATGTTAGGAGGAGAGAAAGTAAAGAAAAAGATCAGTAAAGGCCTGAGGTATATCCCTCGAAGACTCACTCTTTATGACATTTACTGTGAAAAACAGTGAATGGGTAAAAGTAAATAGCCTCATTCAAACCCAGGCAGAGAGCGTAGAAATGAGGTTAACAAAGGAGCACAATATATATTTTGCTTATTAAACTGTATGCTTCTTCATTAGGTTTTATAACTGAAACAGTCTTTCCTTGGAGATCATACCAGCATTTATCTCAAATCGATGTTGAAAATTAAATGGTAATCCTCAAGGAGGGGGAGACTCTTCCGTAACCACCACTTCCTATTGGAAATCATTCTTTTGTGTTTTTCTTAGTACTCAATCCAGGGTTTGAAATTAATTAAAAGATATTCTTTCCCTAATCTTGAGATAATTAGCTTCAAAGATTTTCTTCAAAATGTTGTAATAACTTTATCTTTTATGTGTAAATTCGGAACTGTATCTATCTGGACAATATAATTCAGTAGTAGTAATTGAGAGAAAGGAATTTTTGTCAGTTATTTGAATGTTTGGAGTTCATCATCTACAAGAAGTATTCACCATAAAGCCACTTTTAGACTTTTTGTACAAGACAGAACGATGAGTAAAGTCCCAGATCGACTTGCAAAACTTGGAGTCAAAAAATACCATAGACATTTTGGCTACTCATTTTGGAGATAGGGACTCCTTGTCAGTTCCTGACAAGATGTAAATTTATTTAATTATAGAAACTCAGGCTATCAGACACGAGTTTTCTAGTCACCTGGTGACTAACTCCATGAAGACAGAATAAGGAAAATGGCTTTAAATTATAACAAGAAAGGATTTAGTTAGGTATAAGTTCCATCCTTACA
>NW_023236635.1:0-1065 GCF_002007445.2 Ailuropoda melanoleuca | reverse complement strand
TTGTGTTCCCTCTCTCACTGGCTGTCTCTCTCTGTGTCAAATAAATAAATAAATAAAATCTTTAAAAAAAATAAAAAATAAAAAAATAAATATTTTATCCAACTGGAGTTTATTCCAGTATATGATAAAATCTAAGCATCTCATTGTTTTCAAATTAACTATTTCCCCAGAATCCTTATCTAAATCTTTTATTACTGAATTCAAATGCAACTTTAGTATACATAAAATTTCCATATATTGATGTATTTTTTAACTTTTTTTATTTTGAAATAATTTAAAATTAAAGAAAAATTGCAAATCTAACAGACATTACCAAATAAGTAGCTTTCACACACCTTCCTCTAATGTTAAAATTTTCTATAATCACAGTAGAGTGATTGAAACCAAGAAATTAACATGGATAAAATATTATTAGCTAATCTTCATACCTTATTTAGATTCCATCCATTTTCCTGCTCATGTCCCTTTTCTAAACTAATTTCCAATCCCATGTCTTAGATTGCTATTAGTTTTCATGCTTCCTTAGTCTCCACCAATTTTTGAAATGTCAGAAATAATCTGGCAATATAAGGATTTTATGTTCTGGGTTCAGAGAAATAAGTAAAGATAGTTGAAATGTGAAAAGAGAGTCTTTATTTTAAGCAGTAATCTACTTGGAACAGTTTTAAAGAATTTTCAACTAATGGTCACCCAGGCTAGTAACTATCATAGAATAAAACTGCACCATATCAGAGCGTGCATGATATTGCTAAGTAGCCCTAGCAATACTTATTCCGTCTTTTCAACTATGTCTTGATGATGATACTTATTACACACTCATTATAGTCCCCTGGCTCATATTCATTACAGTTTCCTAGCCTGAGGCCCTAAAATTTGAATATCTAATATCTAATATCTAATTTGCTGAGTGAGACAGAAACTCTTATTTAGTTAGGGAAACTGTGACAAAATGTTAACCACATACCTCCCTTCCTCTCTCATTTTCTTTATTGTGCTCAGGGAGGACTTCTGATGAGATTTAAAAAATATATGAGTGTCATGGTCCTCCACAAGATACTGAATTGA
>NW_023236633.1:0-1065 GCF_002007445.2 Ailuropoda melanoleuca | reverse complement strand
TTAACTGTTTCTTTGTCCTTTAGGGCAGCCAGGAGTGCCTGAGGAATGTCACATACATCCCATGGGGGGGGAGGGTTGCAGGGTGTCAGCTTCTGCTTTGTCTTCAGCTTGCCTTCCGTTCCCTCATGGCATATATCTTCAAGGAAGTGTTCCAAGCTGAGGGAACAGGTGCTAAGAGCTGAGGAGAAGCTTGCCTAGAATTTTCAAGGAGCAAAAAGGTGTCCAGGGTGTCTAGAAGATAGTAAATAAGGAGGTAATTCACAAGAGATGGACTCAGACAGGTAATGAGCTCTGTAGGTCTTTGTGAGGACTATGACTTTTATTCTGAATCAGATGGAAAGCCATTGGAGAGTGTGGGAAAAGGAGTGACATGATCTGATAACACACAAGGTCATTAGGAAGGAGTTATGATGTAAGAGAGTACATTGGAATTATGAGGAGAAAGATGAAGGTATGAAATAGTCATACAGCACAGTGAGAGAGTGAATGAACCAGGATTCCCCAGTAGGATCACTGGCTACTGTGTTAGGACAAATCTGCCAAGAGGCTATTATAATAGTCTATATGAGACATATGGTGGTTAGGGCCAGATTGGTAACCCTGGAGGTTATTGATGTGGTTGTGGGATATTGGTGAGGTGAGGTCTGGAGTCAATGACCAAGAAGGAATTCTTGAGACATCTTTGGTGCAAAAAGGTGATTTATTAAAGCACGGGAACAGGAACCATGGGCAGAAAGAGCTGCACCAGGTTCATGAGGAATGGCCCATTATATAATCTCAAGTTGGGAGGGGGTTAGGGATAACTTAAGTCTCTAAGGAATTTTGGAAGCAAGGCTTCCAGGACCTTGAGGGGGTTAGCTATTGTTGGGGAAAGGTCATTTATTACCGTCTAATAAAACCTTAGTCATGTGGCCCTTCAGATGTATATCAGTGGGCCATATGCTTGGGGGATGATTGCCAACATGTATCTTGGTGGGGGGGGGTAGAGATAAAGGAAGTTTCCAAAGGAATTTTTATATGTTAAAGTAGACTTACAGGATGGGGGGGGGGGGCCCCCAGGCTGGG
>NW_023236632.1:0-1065 GCF_002007445.2 Ailuropoda melanoleuca | reverse complement strand
GCCAGGCTAAGGAATTCCTGAAGATTATTGGAGAATAATGGATAATTTTTCCATTAAGCAGAGCTTCCAGAAATAGACATCTTTAGCTATGTTGCTTGTAGAAGAAATCTAAAAATCTATTTCAGTTTGGCCAGTCAATCAGGAGCATGAAGGAATGCAATTGGTAGTGAAGGGGAGGTTCAGGGAAGCTCTATGTGGATGGGCTTTTTGGTATGGGCTGTATACAGTTAATAACACACTCCTAAACATGATTCGTCCTCACTCTGGTTAAACTGCTTGTGTGAAGGAAAGCAGCACTTCCTCTAAGGGACGCAGTAGCGGTTGTCCTGAATTGGACAGCAGGGACGCCGCAATGCCTCTTCAGCCCCGTAACAGGCTAAGGAGAGAGATTTCATCCCTAGCTCCCTAGAAACTGAAGCTGGAATATGTGCACTACTCTTGGCTAATCACAAATTCCATTCCTAACTTTTGAGTCTTTTGAATGTAAAGCAAAAGGAGGGATTATTCACCGCAGCTGCCAATGGAAGGGGCTGGCAGTCGTCAGATAGGAAGCAGACTGTTCTATGCCGCTACCCTCACTCCTCTATTTCCTTTGGTTCCTGCCAAGTTTCTCAACTAGTCCTCCACCTTCCTTCTACTTTGAAGTAGTTGGCCAATCCATGCTCTGCTTTTAATAAGCAGAGCTGTTTTCCTGTTGTTCGTCCCCATATCACTGTTTGTAAAACAAGATAGTACTCTTTAAAGTGAAGGATATCTTTTCGGGTTTTTTTTGTTTGTTTGCTAAGGTTTTATTTATTTATGAGAGAGAGAGAGAGAGAGAATGAGTAGTGGGAAGGGGCAGAGGGAGAGAGAGAAGCAGACTCCCTGCTGAGCAGGAAGCCTGATGCAGGGCTGGATTCCAGGACCAGGTGATCATGACCTGAGCTGAAGACTGATGCCTAGCCAACTGAGCCACCCAGGAGCCCCACCTTTGTGTTTTAACAAACATACACTCCTTATAAAAGGGAGATTTTCTTTATAATCATATTTTTTTAAAAATACAACTAAGAGATCACTATTTTTTTT
>NW_023236631.1:0-1065 GCF_002007445.2 Ailuropoda melanoleuca | reverse complement strand
TCTTGAGTCCTTTCATGTTTCTTAAATTGCTAAACCTAAATTATTAATGTTGTGTTTTCTCAACAAAGTCCTCTTATTTACCCATTTATTGAGCTTAGCTGCAATAAACTTTGAACATAAATTAAAGGTTTCTATGAACTAAGCTTCTTTTATGAAACTGATTTATCATCTCAGTATAAACAGGAACAAAGAATACTGGCTTAAATAAAAGGCAGGTGGGAATCCCCTCCTCTAGCCATCTCTCTCCCACAGCAGCATGGCCCAGGGCCCTGAGGCTGGGGCAAAGCTCTTTTTTCCCAGAGCGGGAACCCTCTGTGGCTGTTGCTTCTCAGTTGCTTGTGACCCAGTAACCTCTGGAAGAAGGAAAAGCAGGATGTGGGGACTTCCTATGTTACTTTCCAAGGGCTTCAGCCCACTTGAAGGGCGAAAGAGGAGGACATTGTGTATCAAACAGACAGGAATCCTGACTATATATTTAAAAATGCTCAGTATGGTTGGCTTGAATTTAGGGGCAAAGAGTTTTCATTGTGATCAGTTTCCTATTCTTTTGGAGGCAGGTATCTTAGCTGTCTGTCTGTCCACCTACCTATAATTTCCTAGCTCAGCCTCTCAGTGCTATGCTCCGTTCTGCCAATGAAAGAGATGTAGTACACCATGACATCATTTGACAGGAACTTTATATTACAAGTTAGAATTACATAGGAGGGACAGAAATGATTTCTAGGATAAGTTAAGGTAAGTAACAAGATAACTTCTCTCAAGTCACATATGTTAGAAAATATAAATAGGTGTTCAGAGTCTTGGGGAGAGTATGGGGGAGAGGCAAAGTGTTGGCTAAGCAGTGATGTGGCATTAGCCTAGATCAAGACTGCTGACTCTGATCTGCAGGCCTAATCCCACCTGCTACCTGTTTTTGTATCGTCCCCAAGTTAAGGGAAGGTTTCGACATTTTTAAATGGTTGAAGAAAATTAAAAGAATACTTTGTAATACGTGAAAATGGTATGAAATGGAAATTTCAGGTTTTATTGGTATAGAACCATGCCCATTTATTTACATATTTTCTG
>NW_023236630.1:0-1065 GCF_002007445.2 Ailuropoda melanoleuca | reverse complement strand
GGGAGGGTATTCATGCTATTTTTCTCACATTTTCAAAGAGATCCATGACCAAAAACAAATGTATAACTAGTTGGTTAGAAGGACTTAAGTTTAGGGATAAAACCTGCAAGGGTAATTTTTAGAAAAAGGAGTCAGCATAGAGGGTGGCAAGGATGTATCAGAGATACAGGAAAAGAACAAGAACAACTGACATCATGAAGTCAGGGAAGAAGTGAGTTGAATGCGGAAGAGTCCAGTTAGACCAAGAATACACTGATGGCTGCTGTTGGGAGCATTTCCAGAGTCTTGCTATTAAGGTTGTCACTTTCAGTGTAAGTTACCTCTGGCAACACTGTCAGTGAACACAGCCTCCAGGGACAATCTCCAGCAGGAGCAGCAGTGGAGGAGGGTAACAACTTAAAGGAAGCAGTGGGAGGTACAGAAACTTTCACTCTCTCCTCAAGGCTAATAAATAATTGAGAACCCAGCCTGACCACTCAGGAACATTTATCTGGCCTTATTCTGCCTTGTCACTTCCACACATTTTCATTTATCACATGCTGCTACTGCACTACACTGGTGCTTCTCAAATTATTCGTGGTTAAAAAGGAGGGGAGGCTTTTTGCCCCAAATCTATTGTGGGCCAATCTTTTTGTAAAATGAAGTAAAGATACATTAGAAAAAAATGAAATTAAAAAAACACAGAATAGTAACATTCTTTTTATTATTAGAATACCAGAAGTTTCCATACTATAGGATTCCATTTATAAAGAATGCTTGAAAGGACATGATTATAGAAATGGAGAATAAATTAGTGGTTGCCAGGGGTTAAGGAGAGAGCAGGAACAAGAGGAGGATGGGTGTGGATCTAAAAGGGCAACCTGTGGGAATCTTGTTCAGTGGGCATGTCTGTATTTTGAATAACATTTTCAATATCATGGTAATGAGACTGCAGTAGAGTTTTGTTAAGTTATTGGGTCAAATTTGGTAATGTGTACGTAGGATCTCACTATACTATTTCCTACAACTGCATGCAAACCTATAATTATCTCAAATAAAATCTTGAGTTAAAAAAAATAAACATAA
>NW_023236629.1:0-1065 GCF_002007445.2 Ailuropoda melanoleuca | reverse complement strand
TTTTATTCAGATTGGTTTGAATCATGGGGCATGGAATAACAGGAAACCCCTGTGATAGTCCCTCCAACTCTTTCCAGTGGGAATCTTACGAAAGGTTGAGGATGTTAATATTTGTGTGGTGCTGCTAATTCAAAATTTCATGAAGAACTATAACCAAAAGATAAATTGAAAAGGTTAAGTGGAGGCCAAGATGATTTGGCAATAGGAGATTTGGGTTTTAGCCCTGACACTAAAGACTTGTTTGACATTGCAGAATCTCTTGGGCTGTCTCTTCTCATTACTTAATTAATAGTTTGACTAGGTCAGCATACCCCAAAGCTTGTGCTATGAGAAATTTATACCAATGATAATATTCTTTCGAAGTATTTTCATATGTGCTTTCATAACCTATAAATCTGCACTGCATAGCCTGCAAGCTACTGAGTCAATGTCATTGGTCCCCTCAGGGTGAAAGTAAACTACCTCGAACTAAGTGGTCTGTCCTTCTTTAGGTTTGAATCATAGTTGATTTCATTATTTTTTTTAAATCTGTCTCTAGACAACAGTGTAGAGAATAGAGATCTGTCGCAAGAGAAAAGGGATTCTTAAAATTCTGAGCTAATTTTATATATAAAAACACAAATAAGAAAGTCCCTTATGGCTAGTGGAGGAAGAAAAACAGGAGGGATTCAAATAGGAGAAGCAAGAAAAGGGATGCATGTGTCAAGGCATCCACTTAGCTGGGGAGTGAGGATAGACTCCAAGCTTTGTTAGATAGTTCCAGAGAAAGGCAACAGCTTTCCTGATGGGCCAAAATGGGGATGAAGCTTCAGGGTAGACAGTAGCAAAATTGTTGGTAGGCACAGACAAGACCTAAGTTTACACTCCTCAACTACCTTCAGCTCTGATCTAAGGTGAAAAGGTTCCAGAATTTCCCGTATGCCCCAAGGTGGGTAGGGTGGGGAATATGTGGAAACTAGCTGCATAAAGAACCAGGGATTTTTCAGAGAATAACATGACAAAGAATGACATAGTGAGGGGAAAATTCCCTAAGTATGGAAGAGACAGCCTTGAGCAGGACTGAAA
>NW_023236628.1:0-1065 GCF_002007445.2 Ailuropoda melanoleuca | reverse complement strand
CACATTATTCACATGATTGTTGCATGAAAGTGGAAGGAATGAGTGTCATAGAGAGGTGGTCTGCGCCTCATCTTTTCTCTTGTTTTCTCTTTGCCTTCCTCTTTTCTCTTCAAAAAACATGACTTTTATCAGGGAATAGTTCCCTTGTTCATCTTGGCCTTAATGAGAAGCAAAATTTTAGAGCAGCATTAAATGTCTATGCACGGTAGCATCTGAACTTTCCACAGTGGTAGGGAGAATCACTAAAAGCTGCGTATCATGCCCCTAATTCCTTATTTGGCTTATGTGCAAAAGATTATTACTGCCAAACTGCACATTAGGATCGCTAAACTATTTTTGAAACTGTTTTCCTGTAATACTACTGCAAATACTTCAGGCCAAGCGATAAAAACGACGAGACCCAACATCTTATTTGATAGTGTTTTCTTGCCAGTGTGGTTTTAGATTCCCCATTTGAAGGAAGAGGTTTTACATTGTAGTTTGAACTACTCCTTCAAAACTACATATTTGTGTAAGTGGTAAGTATTTTTCTCTTACTTAAAAAAAAGAATATCAAATAACTTTTAATAATTAGATTACCTTTCCCCACAGTGAAAGGACTTAGTCTAGGAATAAATAGTGTCCTATTTTGTGTGGCTTCTATTAGCCGTGGGAGGCTCCCACCCAGGCTGCTAGGACTCTACGTATTGCTAAGAGCTCACTGATTCAGAAATCATGAAAAAGCAAGAGTGAATTACAGAATATGTAAACAGCTACTTATTTTTCTTACTCCCAGTGTTTACACTAACCCAATAACCATGTGAACGCGTTATAATGCATATCTTAATGGCTGGATAAAAACATTTTCAGTAAGTAGTGTTGAAAATCTTTTGCTGCAAACTACATCTAACTGTTAGGTGGGTTGTGCTGTCCTGATAATCTTGCTTACCTGGCATCCTAGATAAAGAGGTAAACCAAGGCAAGCTCAAATGACCAGAACTTGAATTAATTCAGGAATAGCCGAGGAATTGCAATTCCAGAAACACAGGCTGGGCTGTATTTCTGGGCAAGGAGTGCAAAGAGGGG
>NW_023236627.1:0-1065 GCF_002007445.2 Ailuropoda melanoleuca | reverse complement strand
CACTGTTTTCCAAAGTGGCTGTACCAACTTGCATTCCCACCAGCAGTGTAAGAGGGTTCCCCTTTCTCCACTTCCTCTCCAACATTTGTTGTTTCTTGCCTTGTCCATTTTTGCCATTCTAATTGGCATATGGCGGTAGCTCAATGCAGTTTTGATTTGAATTTCTCTGATGGCTAATGATTTTCAAAATAAACTTATTTTAAAATATTAGAATAGTTTTAAATTTACAGGAAAGTTATGAAAATGGGACAGAGAATTTTATATACTCCTCATACAGTTTCCCTGATCACTGACATCACTATGGTATGCTTGTCACGACTAAGAAACCAACACTGGTACATTACTATTAACCATTAATTACTAAATGCTATGTTTATTTTCATAAATCATTTTACATATGATTTCACTAGGTTTTCCCTAATATCCTTGTTCTGTTCCAGGATCCCATCCAGGATCCCAGGTTACATTTAATTGTCCTGTCTCTTCTGCCTCCTTTGGTATGTGATAATTTCTCAGACTTTCATGGCTTTTCATGACCTTGACAGTTTCGAGGAGTACTCGTTTGGTAGCATATCCCTATTTGTCTGATGTTTTCCTCATAGTTAGACCGGGGTGATGGCTTTTGGGGAAGAAATGTTTTCTGCCCCAAAAACATTTTTGTTGTTCATTGCTGTCACCTTCAACTGGGATCAATCTTGTGATTTTTATCTTACCAAGCACAGAATGCAGCTGTAAGGTACAAGCTTGTGGCCAGTCCTGACTACTCAAAAGATTCCCTCACATGGTATTTAATCATATCTTTGGATTGACTTTCCTTTTGTTTTGCATGCATTTCATCACCAGATTGCTCTGGCTGAAATCTTCCGTGATAGTTACCTTTCTTACTGAAATGCCAAAAAGTGACTCAGATAAAATTTCTAAATTATTTACAGGGTTTAAAAGTAAGTTCCATTTTCACATTAGATTCAGACATTTCCTTCTCTCTTCAGCATTCCTTGATCCTCCTGTTTGTTTTTTCTCTATATTTTATACCTTTAACATCTTTATTATAGTGTCTATAGGATG
>NW_023236626.1:0-2224 GCF_002007445.2 Ailuropoda melanoleuca | reverse complement strand
AAGGTTTTAAAACAGTGAGAAAATAAACCATTCTTCTTTTGTGCTTTGGAGTCTTCACTTAACAGGGTGTGAGGCAGCAGCTGCCCAGCTAAACATTCTCTCTGTGTATATGCCTCTTCCCTTGATCCAACTCCAAGTTCTGGTTCAGAGGAGAGTGTTCCAGAAATCCAATCCTCTTTTGCCTCAAATCTAAGCAATTTTTTAAATCCTAATTTATGGGGAGAAAAAGAAAACAACAAAAACAACAAAGCAGCACAACATAACACAAAACAAAAACAAACAAAACAACATAATCAAAGGGGAACAGATTAGGATTATAATATCATTCCCTAATTCCAGGATTTATATGTTTGGAAGTCAGTACCCAGGGCAAGATCATAAACTCTTCACTGTAAAGAGTATTCTCAGTGCTTAGAAAGCCTGACAGGGTTTCAAATATTTTAATTAAATTTAAGGGAATATGATTCTCACTTAACATTTTTAAATTTCATGTAATGGGACAACATAATAATGTGAGTAACAGTCACTGACAATCAGACAGGTATACGTTCAAACTTGGCTTTAACTCTCAGCAAATCTGTGACCATGACCCATTATCTCAACTTCCTATATCACTAATTTTTCACCTGTAAATAAGATACAGTATTACCTATCTTGTAGGGCATATGCAAATATAAATGGATAATGTTTATGAGAAAATGTGGTAATGAGTATTTAACCAGCGAACATTAGTTTGTTTTCTGTTTTTTGTTTTCTCTCCCCTTCCTTGTCTCTACTCTCCTTAAAATTCTTGTCATTAGCTTCCAGACAAGATCAGTGCATTATATTTCCTCTGAAGTGTGATGCCTGGAAGTAAACATAATGCTTCAGGTTGGTTCATCTAACACATCTATAGAGGGGAGACTACCACAATAATTTTAATCAGAGATACCTGACATATCATTAGATTATTTGAAAAGCGATCTGCACTGTTGACTTATATTTCATTTAATCAGTCCCTTAGGTTTTCATACCAGCTGCTTTGGGAGCATGCCTACATCCTTATTGTACTCAAAGTAAAGAATATACGTTGCTTTGTATTATGTTTCATGTATTAAATTTAACCTATTGCCTCTTATTAACTTATCTAGATTTACTTTTATGCTGATTCTGTATTTCTATATACTTGTGATATTTTAAAACTTGGTCATTTATAATCCTTTTGCACACTGTGACTATCCTCACCAAAGTATACATAAAAATTATTAGTTAGGAAAAGCCCGAGGCAGAAACTTGGATTGTCCACTAGAGATCACTTTCCAGATTGACATCAACTTTATGGGTACCGATTACCTAGTTCATCAAATTATCAATTTCCTTAATTATGCTCATTCTCCTCACTTCCCTCAACTTATTTCGTAAGGATGTCATGATATATTTTCCTGGATAATTTGAAGAAATAAAGATGCACTTGACATAAAATATAGCTATCATCCTGTTTGGAGGAAAGAAGAAAAAATCCTATAGCATCTTGATCAACAGCATATTGATTTGAATTTACTATTCATATTTCTTGCATTTTTGATGCAGCAGAGCTGGATCTTTATGAGCTATAGCGGCATAGTAATCACTTATCCCTGTGATACATATTGTGCTTCCAGAGTTGAATTATTTAGCTGTTATCTTTTGAGCAAAGTGCAATTCTTGGACTTTTTAGATGTAACTCAGGCTATTAATAATCAAATAGAACCACTCTGGTCCTAATTATCATTATTTGAAAATTATTCAGCTATACAGGCAGCCCTTGACTTACAATGGCTCAAATGATTATTTTTTGACATTACAATGGTGCAAGAGTATTACACAACTAGTAGAAACTATTTTGAATTTTGATCTCTTTCCAGGCTAGTGATACGCAGTATGATACTCTCTCATAGGCTGGCCAGCGGACAGTGAGCCCCGGCTCCCAGTCAGCCACACACACCTGAAGGTGAACAACCAGTATGCCGAGAGCTGATCTGTACCATACAGCATCCTACTTTTCAGTTTCAGTACAGTATGCAAAAATTACGTGAGATTTTCTAAGCTTTCTTATAAAACAGGCTTTGTGTTAAATGTTTTTGCCAAGCTGTAGGCCAATGTACATGCTCTGAGCACATTTAAGAGTGGCTAGGCTAAGCTACGATGTTCAGTAGGTTAGGTGCAGTAAACACATCTTCAACCTAATGATATTTTCAACCTACTG
>NW_023236625.1:0-1749 GCF_002007445.2 Ailuropoda melanoleuca | reverse complement strand
TGAGCCACACAGGCATCCCTCGATGGATCAACTTGAAGGACTACTGCTGTTTTAACAATATTAAGTCATCTAATTAATTAACATAAGATGTCTTCCTATTTATTTGGGTCTTTTTTATATCTTTCAAAAATTTTTTGTAGTTTTTACAAGACAAATTTTGCACTTGCTTTATTAAACTTAGACTCCTAAGTATTTTATTCTTTCTAATGCTATTTTAAATTGAATTATTTTCTTAATTTCACTTTTCTTTTCTTTCTTTTTTNACTTGAAGGAGTACTGCTGTTTTAACAATATTAAGTCATCTGATTAATTAACATAAGATGTCTTCCTATTTATTTGGGTCTTTTTTATATCTTTCAAAAATTTTTTATAGTTTTTACAAGACAAATTTTGCACTTGCTTTATTAAACTTAGACTCCTAAGTATTTTATTCTTTCTAATGCTATTTTAAATTGAATTATTTTCTTAATTTCACTTTTCACTGTTCATTGTTAGTGTTTATAAATACAATTAGTTTTTTATATATTGCTCTTGTATCCTTCAATCTTATTGAACTAGTGTATTAGTTCCAAAAGTTTTTGAGTGGATTCCTTAGAATTTTGTATGTACAAGAGCAAGTGATCTGCAACTAGAAATAGTTTCACTTAATCTTTCCCAATCTGGATGCCTTTTTTTTTTCTTACCTAATTCTCTGCAATGTTAATGCAAGCATCAATGGTGGACCGCATCCTTGTTTTATTGCTGATTTTAGGAGGAAAATATTCAGTATTTCACCACTGTATGTTCTAACTAATCACCACAAACTTCACGGCTTAAAACAACATAAATTTACTGCCTTACAGTTCTGGAGGTCACAAGTCTTAAATGTTTCTCACTGGGCTTAAATCAGAATGCTGCAGAGCTGCATTTCTTTCAGGAAGCTCTAGGTGAAAATCAATGTTCTTCCCTTTTTCAAATTCTAGAGTCTCCTATTACTGCTTGGCCCATGCCCTCTTTCATTTTCAAAGCCAGTCAAGCATTTCTCCTATCATGTACATCTGACACAGACTTCTGCCTCCCTCCTCCGCATTTAAAGATTCTGTGATTATATTGGGCCCATAGAGATAAGCCAGGTTATCTCCCTATTTTAAGGTCAGCTGTTTAGCAACCTTAACTCCACCTGCAAATTTAATTATTTGTTGCCATATAATGTAATTAGGATGTAGGCAACTTTAGGAGGCAATTATTCTGCCTACCACAGTCTGTTTTCTGGCCCTTAAAGATCCATGTCTACNTCCTTAAAGATCCATGTCTATCCTACATGCAAAATATCTTTGCCTTATCCCAACATGCTCCCAAATATCAATATATTGCAGCATCAATGTAAAGTTCAAACTCTCATCTAAATCTTATCACCTCAAAAGTCTCAAACCTAATAATCTAACCAATTTAAATCAGGTATGGGTAAGGCTCTGGGTATAACCCATCTTGAGGCACAATTCTCCATATGTAATCCTGTGAGCTTAAAAATCAAGTTATCTGCTCACAAAATACCTTGTGGGAAGGTATAGAATAATAACTATAGAGATACGCATTAAAAAAGGGAGAAAATGGAAAGCATTAAAGGAGTCACCAGTCTCAGCAAATTGAAAATTTGCAGGGCAAATTCCATTTGGTTTCAAGGCCTGGGAATAATCTACGATTTTTGGTTCTGCAATCTGACCTTAAGGCTCCTCTCTGAGTCATCCTTCCTTTTTCATAAAGGGTAAC
>NW_023236624.1:0-1065 GCF_002007445.2 Ailuropoda melanoleuca | reverse complement strand
ACAAAAACTTTAAGCTTCCCTCAGGCCTCAGCATGCATTTGCACACCAATCATGTTGCCTTAATGTGTTCACTTGGGTTTTGCCTTTGCTTTTCCTGTTTAGCTCTCAAATAATCTACTAAGATTAAAGCCTCTGCTCTGTCAGGGCACATCCCCCATGCTGATGTTCAGCAAGTTCCCTGTTAGCTCCCTAAAATGGGCTAGCATCTGGATTTTGAGCATTATTCATTTCACAAACAGGTGCCCAGGACTGAGATATCATTGAGACACCAGACTGATTCTGTATTCCACATCTGGAAATCAGACTTAGAGTCTAACAGTGAAGGACATTAACCATTAAGTAAATACAAACAGAGATCAATGCAACGGAGGTGAGGTTCAGAGTCCTGTGAAAGTGAACAGAGGAGCCAGATTCAATCAAGGAAGTAACATTCAGTGGAAACCTGAAGATCCAGAGATGGGACTGATTACCTGGACCCTCACCACCCCTTTACAGATCAGGAAGACTTGCACCTGAACATCCACTGCTCTGCAATGCTCACGGCCAATCTGCATTTAACATTTACTACTGTGAACAAATGAGGTTTTGTACTTCGTCATGGATTGAACCTGTGTCCCCCGCAAAATTCATATATTGAAGCCCTCATCTCCCATGTGGTTATATTTGAAGATGGGGCCTCTGAAGAAGTAAGTAAGGGTAAATCAGGTCACACAAGTGGGGCCCTGATCCAATAGGATTGGTATCCTTTTAAAAAAACACCTGAGTACTCCTTCTCACTCTCTGCCATGTAAGCACACAGCACGAAGTGTGCTATCTGCAAGCCAGGAAGAAGGTTCTCCCCAGAATCCAAACCCTGTTGAAAACCTGACCTTAGGGGGCACACTCAACCAGTCGGTTAAGTGTCTGCCTTTGGCTCAGGTCATGATCCCAGGGTCCTGGGATGGAGCCCTGCACTGGGCTCCCGGCTCAGCGGGGAGCCCGCTTCTCCCTCTGCCTGCCACTCCCCCTGCTTGTTCTCTCTCTCTCATGCTCTCTCTCTTGTTCTCTCTCTCTCTCTCTCTCTCT
>NW_023236623.1:0-1065 GCF_002007445.2 Ailuropoda melanoleuca | reverse complement strand
GTTCCATTATGTTATCTTTTATTAAAATTTTATACATTTATATGTATCTTTTATTTTTCTGGCACATGCAAACCCTCATTTATCTTTCTATCCTCCAAATTTTGCTCCTCAAATTTACCCTACATCTCTTTTTTTCAGATACAGATCCACTGTCCATAAAGTAAATCTATTTGTCATCTTCCCATGTTTTATAGTAGCATTTATGATGGTACAATAAACACTTTAATTAACTCTTCTGTATACCTATTTTGTTCCTCAGTCATTGACAGACTAGATTTATACTTTACGTTTCATTGCTATTCCCACCGACCTACAGTGGATATTAGTCTCTTCCTGACTGAATGGGTTATAGGAGCTTCACAGTTACTTTACCTAATATTTCCCTTCTTTTCCTTTAATAATTCCAAATACCCTAGTTAATTAATGTCTTTCAAAACTTGCTTTTCTCAAACATATTCAAAATCATGTATCTTGTCAACTTCTCAATAAAATAAATGGAAAATAATTTGGCTAGATGTCAATGCACACCACAATTGACTCTAGTTTACTTATTTCCCTTATTTTGAATTGGTTCCTATTGTTGGTAATATAGACTGCACATTTCTCAATTAACCATGTTGTAGGCATGCTTCCAGGAATTTTATTATGTAGCAGTATGTCATTACATTTGGTAATTCCTGTATTAATTGGTATATTACTGAGAATGTGTGGCACATATTAAAAATTATGGAGCAGAAATAGGACTCAAAACCCCCACACTAGATTAACCTAAAATTTTATTTGGATGATCCCTATTGTTCTAAGAGTTTATTCACTTTAATAATGTCCTATTTTGCATGACCATTGTGTGAGTGTAAACTGTATTATTATTTTATGTACACAATGGCATCAAATTAGAAATTATATATTGATGTTACCTCCTATAAAAGCAATGCTATCATATAACTAGACTCAGAAAAATAATTAACTGTAATATACATTTACATGGTTCCTAAGAGAATTACGTTTGTATCTTTTAACAGAGAATTTTACTTTCCTTACAAAAATTTATTATTTTTATTTTTT
>NW_023236622.1:0-1065 GCF_002007445.2 Ailuropoda melanoleuca | reverse complement strand
AATATATTTTGACAGGACTTGCAGATGAAAGTTTATGGAGGGAAAGGGGAGAGTGCTTTAAATTTGCTAGGGGTGGGGGATAAATGAGAAGGAAGAAGTGTTTTTGTTTGTTAGTTAGGTTATACTTTAGGAGGAGAGCCAATCATAAGTACAGACAAAGAAGGAAGGACACACTTGAAAAGGAAACATTGAGAATGCAATATAAGGAAATAATTGGCAGGGTATTATTTGACCAGTCTGGTTAAAGAAACAAAGGTATGAATGGAAGAGTTAACTTTGAAGGAAGGGATACTTCCTGAAACAGAAGAGAAGAGGAAGATGAAGATAACACAGAAATTATAAGGAGGAGAGCAGTAAAATGAAGAGAGATGTCCATATTAAATGATAACCTCTAAAGTAAGAGTTAACGGGATGGTGGTAGAAATGTGACACTAGTTTTTGCTTTACACAATTTGACACAAATCTATTTGTTTTCCTAATGGTTATGCCATTTAATTAGTGGAGACACTGAATCTAGAATGCTTGAGAAATAAATCAAACAAGAGCCCACTGAGAGAAAGTCTTATTTTGCACATTTCTATATACATCTGAGCAAAATTTCAATATGGATTTTGGAAAGAATGAACAACCAGAAGGGTTCTATGTCATGGGAGTTGTAGAAGTGCTTGCAGAAATGCCCTGCTTGAGATTAGGAATCCTGTGTTACTCCATATAGAATAAATAATCCATAATCTGGTGCTTATTCTGAGACATTTCATAGACAACCTCTTCCACTTGCCAAACTCAAGGAGTAATCCAACCCTTTCCAACTCTTGTTCTCATGCATTTCATGAGGGGTGATGAAAGTTTAAGTTGTCTTAAATCCTGTGGGGTTCAAAAGGTAGTTTTTTCCATAGCATTTTGTGAAACTTTAAGTAATATTCTCTTAACCTTTTTGTCTTTAGTAGAAACATAGATGGACAAAAGAGCAGACATTTATGCGGTAAAACAGAATTTCCAGTGGGAAGGGACCCCATACAGAGGGAAGCAGAAAGATTAGCCCAAATTGTGTTCCAGATGTTTTTT
>NW_023236621.1:0-1065 GCF_002007445.2 Ailuropoda melanoleuca | reverse complement strand
GGTGAAGCACAAGGAGTCACGGATACATTTGTGAGAGCTGCTTTCAGTTGAAGAGAAGATACCAGAGTGTTTGGCCTTCCCTTGGAAGGGGCAGGTCAGTGCAGCCCACGTTCCCCGTGGTGTGGCAGGATCTGTGGCTGGCTGTGGGAGGGGAGGACATCTGAAACCGGGACGGAGAAACTCACACAAGTGTCCACGGAGGACCTCTTTTCTCCTGAATCTTTCCTGTGACAGAGGGCGGCCTCTTGTGCATTTCGAGATCCTTCTGCCTCTGAGCTGGTGATAGCAGGTGAAGAGGCTGTGCTGAGGTCTTTAAAGGCTTCCAGGTGTGATTTCTCTATATAATCTCACCCATGAAAGCAATCAAGATCAGGAGGGAAAGGAAGAAATGGCCGCTTCTCAGGTAAATTTGTCTTGCCTTAGCTCAGGGCAGTGTCCTCATTTCTTACCCAAATGCCATGTATTTAGAATTTGCACATTCAGTTCTCTACCTCTGGTTGTCCTTCCTAGCAAATTTGTTTTGCTATTTATCCTTTTAATGAGAGTGAGAGTGAATTCTTAGGGTATTTCTCTCTTGCATCGCTGGGGCCATCTCTCCATTCTCTCCGACTGTGCTTTCTAAGCAGCATAAATTCCTACCATGAATTCATTACCTGGAGTATGAAAATATTCCTGCTATGACAGATCAACGAGGGGCTGGGTGCTACCCAAGATTTTCACTTGGGGACGTGTTGGGTTTGAGGACCCCAGTGAAGGGGGAGAATATATAATATTTATGGTTCTGTCTGGGTGTGGCCTCAGGCTTCGGAAACTAGATGAACATGAAAGAACAATCCAGATGGCTATTGGGCCCAGAACAAGTCAATGCTGTGAAAGAGACAGCCTTGCTGTCTACATTGCTTCAAAGAAGGACTTAGTATTTGAAATGTATTAAAGATTACAGGACATGGGAGCAATCTGTGGCTTGAAATTTCATAACTGCTCTATTTTCACAATTGGAATCATAGGATTTGTTTTTCTTTTGGTTTTTTTTTTGTTTTTTGGGGTTTTTTTTTTAGTTTTTTT
>NW_023236620.1:0-1064 GCF_002007445.2 Ailuropoda melanoleuca | reverse complement strand
CATCAAAAACTAAGGATATACTGTATGGTGACTAACATAACATAATAAAAAATTATTATAAAAAATAAAAAGTAACGAACAATAACATTCTTCCGTAGTTTTCAGGAAACACTATTAAGATGTTCTCATTGAATACGTTCTGCGAATATATAAGCCTTATCATTGTCAGCAGGAATTGTAACAAATGTTTAATTACTTGTTCCTGAAATGTCTTATGATTACTTACTTACGTAGTATTCTGAACCCAGTTTACCTTTTTTTTGATAAAAAATTATCATCATCATGAGCAACACTTACATTCTTAAGTACAGTGATAACTGAAATAATTTTTGTTGGGTGCAGACCTCTTGCCTCTACACTAAATAGAGCCAAGTTACTTTCAAGGCATCCAGATTTTTTGCTTCTTTGCTTAGAGTCACCTGTATTTTCCCAGTTGATCTCCTTTCAGTGTAAGCCCTCACCCATGCTGCTTTTAATTTAGCTCCTATTATGGTGCTTCATAAACTTAATGATTTTAGTACTAGCTTCAGGGTTTTTGCCACAACAGTTTTATCTGTATTATACATGTAATGTTTGCAACAATAGACTAGTTTTATTTTTACTTAAAATTATTTTTTAAAGATTTATGTATTTATTTGAGAGACAGAGAGCGAGTGCACAAGCAGGAGGGGTAGAAGGAGAAGGAGAGAGAATCCCAAGCAGACCCTGCACTGAGCATGGAGCCTGACTCAGGGCTCTATCTCACACACATAGATCACAACCTGAGCCAAAACCAAGAGTTGGGTGCTCAACCGACTGCAGCACCCAGGTGCCCCTTTTTACTTAAAATTATTTTGAAACATAATCATATCACTGTTCTACTATCCGTATAACTGTTACTTATATTTTAGTATACATTAAAATAAATATATAAGGATTTCCAGTCAAGATGAAGTAAAAAGGAATGGATTTATACTCTCATCTGAAAAGCCACAAAAGTGTAAAAAAAAATATATGCGATAATGATTTTCAACGTATATTGGGTAAGAAGGACAGTAAATCCTGAGAGATGGAAAAAAAAAAAA
>NW_023236619.1:0-1064 GCF_002007445.2 Ailuropoda melanoleuca | reverse complement strand
AATTATATATATTATATATAAATATATTTTATATTTTATATTTATTCATTTGCTCCATTTCTAGTGTTTCTCATTTCCTTGATATCATGCCCCTTTTTTGCCTGAAGAACATCCTTTAACATTCTTGTAATGAAGGTGTTCCAGGAATTGGCTGTCCGGTTTTCGTTTATCTGATACAGACTTTATTTCTTCTTCTTCTTTGGAAGATAATTGCACTGGGTATAGAATTCTGTGTCCAGGCGTGCCTGGGTGGTTCAGTCAGTTGAGCATCTGACTTTGGCTCAGTTCACAATCTTGGGGGTCCTGAGATCGAGCCCTATGTCTGGCTGCCCACTCAGGAGGGTGTCTGTTTATCCCTCTCTCTCTCCTTCTGTCCCTCCCCCTGCTCATGCTCTCTCTCTCTCAAATATATAAATAAAATCTTAGAAAAAAAAAAGAATTCTGGGTCTAGAGTAATAATGTAGTTTTGTGGTTTGCTGCTGTAAATAGTATTAGTTTTGTTTTTTTTAAGATTTTATTTTTAAGTCATCTCTACGCCCAACGTGGGGCTTGAACTCACGCCCCAAGAGTCGTGAGACCAAGAGTTGCACGCTCCACCGGTGAGGCCAGCCAGGCGTCCTGGTATTGGCTTCCAGATTTCAAATTCCCAATGCTCATTAGCAGGGCCGGAAAGCGCCAGCTGTCGTGTTAGGAGCTCGTATTCCAGGCCTTGTGATGATGCTTCTCGGTTCAGGGCCTACTTGTTGGTGCTGATTCTCTGGGATTTTCTGCACAGTTAATCCCATCCTCTGCAACTAGAAAGAGTTTTCTTTCTCTCTTTGCCATCTGTATGTGTTTTGTCTCATGCTCGCCTCTTCCTGCGCCGGCTGGGACGTCTCACGGGAGGTGGATGGAGCGGTGGGAGCAGGAGCTTGGGGTCGGCCCCCATCTCAGCTGGAAGCATCGAGGCTGTCTCCATGATGGATGCCGTCGGTCGCGGTGTCTGCGTGTCCTCTCCCCCAACCCAAGGACGTTCCACGCCGTTCCTCTTCCGCGGGGCGTTTTCATGGGGAAGGGATTGCAGG
>NW_023236618.1:0-1064 GCF_002007445.2 Ailuropoda melanoleuca | reverse complement strand
TAATGTTAAAATAAGTCACTAAAATTTAAAAAAAAGGTAATTAGTCTAAATTTTCAAAATATTTAAAATATGGTATTTTAAAGAAAAACAAAAACAAAAGCAACACTGGTTTTGACCTTCTCAATTATCATCCATTATAAAGGAATATTTATAAAGGAATTCTTTTATAAAGAAAAAAATTACAAAGGAATAGTTGCACCTAGATGAATGCCTAAGAAGGGGCTTTTTTCCCTGTCCCTTATAGGCTAAACTCAAGAGTCAGAGTGTTAATGTTTTCCATTTGTGTTTTTCAGAAGACTATAAGCCTCTCAGAAATCTTGATATTCACCAAGGCCGCAGAATAACATGACATTTTAGTGATATATTAGCATCTAGATTGTCTAGGTGGATAGTCTCAAAAAAATCAGGCATACCTTAGCCTTGTGAGGAGAGTGTAGTCAATAATTTCCTGGAAATGTGGGGTCCTTGGAAGTGCTGAGAGGGAGCATGGTCCAGAAAGGATGGGCTGAGGAGGACACAGAGACATGGCTCTTATTCACTTCTTGGAAGTCAAGGCACTAACCATGGATATCTGTAGCTGATAACAGTGCAGGATTCTCAAAGGCTGGACAGGATGAACCACTCCTCAGCTGATGCCAGAAGAGTCCTCCAATGGAAAGAGGTACCAGGGAGCAGAGGCTGGAAAGAACATAGGATAGCATAAAAACTGATACCAGAAAAATATATATTTTCTACTCCTTTTTCCTCTCCCTTCTGAGAATGCCACCCACTAATTTCAGTAAAATCGATCACCCTTAGGGAGATATGTAAGGGAAATGGAGAAAAAAATATGTTAAATTTTATTAATATTTTTCAAAAATAACTGTAAATTAAACTTAACATTATTAGGTCTCTTAAAATGGTTTGATATTGACTTTTCTGTCATTAGTAACATGGAGAATTAGTTACATTTACTTACTAGAAAATTAGGAAAACCATATTTCTGAACATTTGATATATAAGTCTAAATTTCAAACCTGCCAAACATTTATCCTTGTCAATTATCTCACCAGTCATGATTAGAA
>NW_023236617.1:0-1064 GCF_002007445.2 Ailuropoda melanoleuca | reverse complement strand
TCTCTGCTTGACTTATTTCGCTTAGCATCATCTCCTCCAGTCCCGTCCATGTTGCAGCAAATGTTGAGAAAGTGTTCTTTTTGATGGCTGAGTAAGATTCCATCGTATATATGGACCTCATCTTCTTAATCCAGTCATCTGTTGAAGGGCATCTAGGCTCCTTCCACGATTTAGTTATTGTGGACAATGCTGCTATGAACAGTGAGGTGCATATGGCCCTTCTCTTCACTACATCTGTATCTTTGAGGTAGTTTTCTTTCTTTGTTTTTGATAGTATCTCTACAGAGGATTTATAATCAGGTTAATTCTTTGTTCATAAAAGCAAGCTGTATAGGGGCGCCCGGGTGGCTCAATTTATTAAGTGTCTGCCTTTGGCTCAGGTCATGATCCCAGGGTCCTGGGATCGAGACTCATGTCATTGGGCTCCCTGCTCAGCAGGGGAGTCTGCTTCTTCCTCTCCCTCGACCCCTCTTCCTGCTCATGCTCTCTCTCGCTTTCTCACTCTCTTTTAAATAAAATCTTAAAAAAAAATGTTTGGTAGAATTCCACTGGGAGGTCATCCAAACAGGGCTCTTGTTTGTTGGGAGATTTTTGATTACTGCTTCAATTCCTTTGCTGGTTATGGGTCTGTTCAGGTTCTATTTCTGTTCCATTTCTTCCTGTTTCAGTTTTGGTAGTTCATATGTTTCTAGGAATACATCCATTTCTTCCAGATTGCCTAATTTGTTGCCATATAACTGCTCATAATATTCTCTTGTAATTGTTTGTATTTCTTCAGCATTGGTTGTGATTTCTCATCTTCCATTCGTGACTTTGTTTATTTGGGTCCTTTCTCTTTTTTTTTTTGATAAGTCTGGCCAGGGGTTTATCTATCTTACTAATTCTTTCACAGAACCACCTCCTAGTTTCCTTGTGATCTGTTCTATTGGTTTTATTTTTTTTAAGTTCTACATCATTGATTTCTGCTTTAATCTTTATTATCGCTCTTTTCCTGCTGGATTTAGGCTTTATTTGCTGTTCTTTTCCAGCTCCTTTAGGTGTAAGGTTAGGTTGTGTATTTGAGA
>NW_023236615.1:557-766 GCF_002007445.2 Ailuropoda melanoleuca | reverse complement strand
TATGTGTGAGAAGAGGCTAATATCCAAAAGACACACAACCCTCATACAAATCAAAACAAATAAAAACTGTAAAAAAATGGGGAGAATATGTGAATAGATACTTTCCAAAAATGGCACACAGGTGCCAACAGACAGAAAAAGTGGTTCGACATCACTAATCATGGCCAGGGAAACCTAAGTCAAACCCACAATCGGCTATCACCTGACAA
>NW_023236615.1:0-477 GCF_002007445.2 Ailuropoda melanoleuca | reverse complement strand
CTGTGCACTGTTGGTGGGAATGGAAATGGGTGCAGCCACTGTGACCAACGGTATGGAGGTTCCTGAAAAAATACATACGACTACCCCATGACCCGGTAATGGCTCTACTGAGTATTGATTTGGAGAACCCAAAAATACTGCCTCCAAAAGACAGATGCACTCCCATGTTCACTGCAGCATTATTCACGATTACCAGACATAGAAACACAGAACTTAGGGGCCTTATGCCAACTCACTCAGACACAGAAAGACAAATACCAGATGCTCTCCTGTACATTCCACGTGGAATAAACAAATACTGAACGCATAGATACTGAGAGCAGATTGGTAGGTGCCAGATTTGGGGATGGGGTGGTAGAAACGGGTGAAGGTGGTCAAAGTTCGATGTCTGAGTGAGAAAATCCGTCAGTCATTAAATGCTCTGTCCAGCATGGAGACTAAAACTAACCCCGCAGGATGGGGTAGAGGTTTCCCTAC
>NW_023236614.1:0-4196 GCF_002007445.2 Ailuropoda melanoleuca | reverse complement strand
CCAGCAAGATGCCCAGTTAAACCTGAATTTCAGGTTAACCACGAATATCTTTTAGGACACATATGCTCTGCACAGGATTCGTGTGTCCTAGATACTCTCTAGCACTCCCCCACTCCTGGGACAGTCTTGACAGAGGGTCTAGGCATTTCAAAGACTAAAGGCAAAAATGACAAAACAGTCCTTTGGCATTTGGCCACGGCCCCTCCCATGGGCCTTGCAGTAGACGGCGTGGCATGTGACCTCAGCCATGGCCCACCCTGTCCTGAACCAGTAGAGCTTCCTGTCCAGCCCACTCGTCTGTGTGTCTGTCCTGATTCTGCCCACGGACAGGAGTGGCGGGTGTGGGTGAGAGGGCACGGGCGGTGACAGCACGCGCTGCCCCGGGGTCCAGGCTGGGGCTGCTCTGTACCCCACTGTCTGGTGCAGGAACACTCCTCTGTCTTCTGGCCTCCACGGAGATTCCCTTCATTTCCTTCACATCTGCTTCTTTTCCGTTAGGGTTTTATTTATGGAGCTGTTTCAGGTTCCCAGAAAAATTGACAGAAGGGGCCGAGAGCCCCACATTGCCCGGCCCCACACACGCACAGCCTCCCCGTTATCAGCGTCCTGCCCCAGAGGGGACGTTTGTTCCATCCTGTGAACCTATCATGCTACGTCACCATCTCCCACGATAGGAGTCACTCCTGGTGCTTGCGTTCCATGGGTACGGACACGTGCGTAAGGACACACGTCCAGCATTATGATATCACACGGAGTGGCTTCGCTGCCCCGAGAGTCCTCTGTGCTCCGCCCGTTCATCCCTCCCCACCTTCTGGCAGCCGCCCGGTGTGCAGAATAGGAAATGACCCACGCCGCCAGCCCCCACGTAACTCACAGAACACACGGCACAGGAGGCGTGGGGGGCGTTGTGCGCAGGTTTCTGTCCTTGTTAGTTCCCACCGAGTGTGGGCCTGTTCTCCCCTGGGTGCTGGGAGGCCAACCCCGCACGCCGGCCGTCCCACGGCAGAACACATGTTAGTGCCGCCCGCGATCCCTGATCCAGACTCGCCACCACACCGCGCGCGGCCGGGGGGTAACGTGCCCTGTGCTTTCTCCGCAGTCCTACACCACCTGCGCCCTGGGGATCCAGTTTGTCGGGTACGTGATGATCTGCTTCTCGGCCACCAACTCGCTGTGCTCTGTGCTCTACGGAAGGCTGTCCCAGCACACGGGCAGAATCGCTCTCTACGCGCTGGGTAGGCAGACCCCGTGCCACTCGCGGGCGGGAATGGTGGCGGCCGGACGGAAGGGCGTGCTCTGCTCAGCGAGGGCGTGCGGGCTGGGTGTGCGCGGCCCTGCGGGGAGGCTTCCCATCCTCGCCTGGCGAGACAAGACTGTGTTCTAAGCACACTTCCCCCTCTGTGCCTCTTGGGAAGGGAAGAAAGCAGCAGAGACAGTGAGAATAGTAAGGGCGTTGACGAGACCGCGACCTGGCCGCCCAGTCGGGGTCTCCCGTTTCTGCGCGGGGACACAGCAAGGAGGGAAAGAATAAGCATTAGTCGCCGCCCAGCAGGGGCCACGTCACCTGCTCAGATTTTCCTGTTTCATCCTTACGATCGCCCTGGGGGGCGGACAGTGCCCACTCTACAGATGAGGAAATGCAGGAACAGGGGAGAGTAATGACTTGCCCAAGACCACACGGCCACAGCGAATGCTGTAGGTGGCTCCCCTTTGACCTGGCAGCAGTTTCAGCAGCATCATAAGCTGTTCTGTGACTACATAGATGCCGCAGCATCCGCAGGAATCGTGAGGCCAGAACTCACCACCCACTGGGGTAAAGTCAGGGGAATGAGCCTGCGTGGCTCTGCCCGCCTCTCTGTTCACATCCGCACCTGCTAGGGAGCCCAGCGCCGTCCCCACGCCCCCAGCACTCGCTGACAGTCCGACACACGACAGCCCACCCCCCCTTCCGTCACTCTGGGGTCTCCCCAGCCGGGACACGATGACACTCCCTGCAAGGCTCAGGGCTCGTCACCCCAGCCCTGCCTGGACGGTGGGGGGCTGAAGAGCAGAGCGGCTCCCCCGGCCCGGTGCGCTGCAGTGAGAGGCTGTGAAGGGCACACCCCTGGGGCTGCCGGCACGTTCAGTGTCCAAGTCCAGCTGAGGAAGGCAGTTTGGAGTATTTCCAGGAAACGTTACTTACAGGCAAAGAGGTTCCTTGAGCATCACCTCGTCCAAGCCTCCCCGGGGCTGCGCTCACTTCCTGCCTGTTTCTACCCTCCACGCCCGCAGGTGCGNCACGTTCAGTGTCCAAGTCCAGCTGAGGAAGGCAGTTTGGAGTATTTCCAGGAAACGTTACTTACAGGCAAACAAAGAGGTTCCTTGAGCATCACCTCGTCCAAGCTTCCCTGGGGCTGCGCTCACTTCCTGCCTGTTTCTACCCTCCACGCCCGCAGGTGCCGTGACCCACCTGTCTTGCATCATCGCTCTCTTGCTATGGAAACCTCATCCCCACCAACTGGCTGTGTTCTTCGTGTTTTCCGGCCTTTGGGGCATGGCCGACGCCGTCTGGCAGACACAGAACAATGGTGAGTCTCCTCTCGGGGGTCCCTACCTAGGCTAGCATGGGGGACACATGGCAGGCAAAGGACCCGCCGACCCGGGGCCCCCTGGGGAGGTGATGCACCTTGCCGCAAGCCTAGAGCAGGACACAAACAGGGACCAAGCGTGCTCCAGGTGCTTACTTGGATTGGAGCGTTTGTTCAAACCCAGGCTGCAAAAGAAGGAAGTCAGCCACGGGCGCAACCTTTTTCCCTAAGCATGGTGGTCCCCTCATGGCTATGTGTTCATCCCTGAGCAGCGACATGGCCCATGTGCTGGGTGCTGGAACCATGGGGCTGGAGAAGCCTTCTAGGCACCCTCAGCCCCAATGGGGAGAGAGGTGCGTAACCTCCAAGTGGAAGAGGAGACAGGTCACTGTGACAGCAGCCAAGCGAGGGGCACTGGGACCAGGGTGCAGTTTTCCGGGGAACTGAGTTGGGAGCAGGAGGGGCCGTCAGCGGAAGGCCTGGGGGTCAGGCCTGAGTCAGGGCCCAACAGACGGTCCTCGGGCAGGGCGGCACTGTGGGAGGCCGCGGCGGCGGGGGAGCCGGGGGAGGCCAGGGCACCGGGAGGGAGGCTGAAAGGCTGAGACCACGGTGCAGAGTCTGTGTCCGGCGAGGCCCCTTCCTGGTTCATAGAGCCATCTTCTTGCTGTTCCTCACGTGGCAGGAGGGATGAGGGAGCTCTCTGGACACCGCTTGTAAGGACACAAATCCAGCTCCTGGGGGCTCTGCCTCAAGACCTCATTGCCCCCCAGAGGCCCTACCTCCTAATACTGTCACCTAGGGGTTAGGGTTCACCCTATGAATTTGGGGGACACAAGTGTTCTGGTCACAGCAGATGGGACACACTGAGGGGACAGGCTGGGCCAGGGTGCTGTGGTGAGATGGAGAGGCTGGGGGCCTGACAGGGGCCCAGCCTGCCTGGGGAGGATCCAGCTTTGCTCAGCATTGGTACAAACAGCAGAAAGGGTCCAGGTGGGAAACGACAAGGTCAGCCCCATCGGGTTGTGGGGGGACAAGGGGCTGCTGTGTTCACTCGGGGAAGATAAAACAGAGTCCCATCAAGGCGGCCGCAGGGCAGAGCAGGAGGCGGGGGAAGTGGGTCAAGGCAGAACTTCCAGCCTGAGGGCACAGGAAACCACAGGGCCAGCTGGCAGGCGGGGCATGTGGCCTGGGGCGCAGAGTCCCCAGGGTTAGGGTCTGAGGGCAGACAAGCAGAGGCAGAGAGAGGACCCTGCTGGGGTACTCAGCCCGAGAGGTGGTTGTTGTAGGGCTCCGCACCCGACGTGAGTGCATTTAGATGCAGCATCAGGGACTGAGACACGGGAAGATGGAAGGGAAGGGGCCAGTAAAGGAGAAGGTGGGGAGCTGAATGAGGACGTGAGGACGAGGAATGCGGGGGTCAGGAGGATAGAGGGGTCCCCCTGGTCCGGAGGAGGGCTGCTCTTTTTCTGGGGACCACAGGAAGCCTTGTCACCATGGGAGAGGAGTTAGCAGGGTTCTCATGGAGCGCCAAGCATGACAGCCACGACCGAGGCGTTACTGGGCTTCACCGTGTGCCCGTTTAGTGTTTGGGGATCCCGGACAGAGCCTGCCAGCCAGGCACGCTCTCAC
>NW_023236613.1:0-1165 GCF_002007445.2 Ailuropoda melanoleuca | reverse complement strand
CCCTAGGTCAGGCTAAGATGCTTGGATTTGCACAAATCAAGACTTGCTCATCAAACCCTTAGCATGTGCTCAGCCCCAGTGGACGTTTTCAGAGCTTCATTAAATATAATGAGAGTGCGGACACTGCCCTTTGCTGAAGAATTTTTTTTAAATTTTTTATTATGTTATGTTATTCACCATACAGTATATCCTTAATCCCCCTCCCCTCTAAAACCCTCAGTTTGTTTCCCAGAGTCCATAGTCTCTCATGGTTCATTCCCCCTTCTGTTTGCCCCCCCTTCATTCTTCCCTTCTTTCTACCGATCTCCCTGCTATTCCTTATGTTCCACAAATGAGTGAAACCATATGATAATTGTCTTTCTCTGCTTAATCTATTTCAGAATTTACATGTACTTGGTTATTTCCATCATTGAAGTCTTAGTGCTTTGGTGAAATCCTCAGTGTCATGAAGTCACTGCAGATAAATCAGCCAATCTGTAAAGAACACGGATTGAATGCCCAACTTCCTCAACGACCTTTGCTCTTTCTTCTCAGTCCTGCCACACAGGTTCAACATTTCAGTATCATTTCTGCGCACCCTTTCTCGTTTTAGTTACCCCCGTGTCCATTTGCCCCCTTCCATTCCTGCTGCCGCTTCTGGTGCACAGAGCCATCCCTTCTCAAAGGACCCGAGCCCTCATCCTCTCTCCAGTCCATCCCAAGCCACCTCAAATTTTGCTTCTACACAGCGGGAGCCAAGTATTGAAGACATTCTTTGGATTCCAGCATTCCTGGCTCCAAATTTCAGAGGTTCCCCGCTGAACTCAGCATCTGGCCCATCCTCCTACCGGCGGTGCCCAGGCATGTGGCTCCAACGTGCCTCCGCCCACTCGTCTTCCACCACTCACGCTCATGCAGCTATGCCCCGGACCACCTTTCTTCTCATGCACCCTGCATTCGGGATTGGTTCCATGGGTGTGCAACCCGTGCCGTCCCGTGACCTCTGCCCTCGGAAGGTCCCACNGGAAGGTCCCACGCTTGGGCGAATGCTCTGGCTGCCCTGTCTTGAAATTCGCAATAGTTTGTGAACAAAGGGACTAGCATTTTCATTTTGCACTGGGTGCCACAAATACCTTGCCTATGTTGCCTGCCTTACTTCCCCATCTTTACTCATGATCTCCCCATA
>NW_023236612.1:0-1064 GCF_002007445.2 Ailuropoda melanoleuca | reverse complement strand
CACACACACACATACACACACAATATGACATATAATATGTGTAAATAAATAATAAGAAAAATCTTGCATAAGGAGATATAGTTATTTAGATCAAGACAAATGTATCAAGCATTTGTCTTAAGAAACATATATATTTGGTCTCTGCCTTAGCTTTCCGACAAAAAGTTCCTAAAACCCTTGTAATTTCCTGATGACAGTGATAGAAGCATCTTATGTAGAGCTCTTGAATCCCTTGTAATCTCCTGGCTGATAGGAATGTCTTTTATTCTAATGAGGCAGTTTTTGTTGGGCTCCTAGATGGATGCTGGTCACCAGAAATACCAAGTCATCATTAGAAACTTGAAACCTTTAGACTCACTGCCCCTCATCCTCTGGAGACTAAATTAATAATCATTCATGCCTAAATGATGAAACTTCTGTAAAAGTCCCTTAACAGTGGGATCTGGAGAGCTTTTGGTTGCTGAGCATCCAGGTGGGAAAATGGTGCACCTCAACACAGTGGGGACAGAGTTCCTGGGCTGAGGCACCCTTCCTAGTCTCATACTGTGTACCTCTTCATCTGGTAATTTATCTGTATCCTTCATAATATATTTTATAGTAAATCAGTAAACGTAAGTAAAATGTTATCCTGAGTTCTGTGAGCCATTATAACAAAGTATTGAAACTGAGGATGGGGTTTTGGGAACCTTTGATTTGTAACCAAGTTTGAAGTCTGGGTACCCTGGGGACCTACTACTTGTGATTTGCACCTGAAGTGGCACATAGTTTGGTGGAATTGACCCCTTAACCTGTAGGGTCTGTGCTAACTCTAAAAACTAAGTATCAGAATTAAATTGTAGAACATCCAGTAGGTATCCACAGGGAATTAGAAAAATTACTTGCTGTGTAAAACCCACACATTTGGTGTCAAGTGATGTGAGTAGAGGAACAGTTTTCTCCTAATAGGAGTCCAGGTTTGATCTGCAGTTGAAAGATAGGCAGGGTTTCAGTTCCAATATGAACTCCTGGTCCAGATATGGGAAAACGTTAAGCCTATTTAGGTGATGACAAATTGAGCATTTATT
>NW_023236611.1:0-1064 GCF_002007445.2 Ailuropoda melanoleuca | reverse complement strand
TGCTCATTACATCAAATGCCCTCCTTAATTCCAATCACCCAGTTGCCCCATCCCCCACCCACCTCCCCTCCAGCAACCCAGGTTTGTTTCCTATAGTTAAAGGTCTCTTATGATTTGTCTCCCTCTCTGTTTTCTTCCTTCCCTTCCTGTGTGTTCATCTGTTTTGTTTCTTAAATTCTACATGTGAGTGAAATCATATGATATTTATCTTTCTCTGACTTATTTTTCCTAGCATAATACCCTCTAGTTCCATCCACGTTGTGGCAAATGGCAAGATTTCATTCTTTTTCATGGCTGAGTAATATTCCATTGTATAGATATACCAAATCTTCTTTATCCATTTATCTGTTGTTGGACATCTGGGCTCTTTCTATAGTTTGGCTATTGTGGACATTGCTGCTAAAAACATTGACGTGCATGTGCCCCTTTGAATCATTATATTTATATCCTTGGGATAAATACCCAGTGCAATTGCTGGGTTGTAGGAAAGCTCTATTTTTAACTTTTTGAGGAACCTCCATACGGTTTTGAGAGTGGCTGAATCAGCTTGCATTCCCACCAACAGTGTAAGAGGGTTCCCTTTTCTCCGCATCCTCACCAATATTTGTTGTTCCCTGACTTGTTAATTTTAGCCATTCTGACAGGTGTAAGGTAGTACCTAATATTGGTTTTGATTTGTATTTCCCTGATGCCAAGTGATGTTGAAGGTTTTTTCACGTGTCTGTTGGCCACTTGTATGTCTTGGAGAAACGACTATTCGTGTCTTCGCCCCATTTCTTGACTGGATTATTTGTTTTTTAGGTGTTAAGTTTGATTAGTTCTTTATAGATTTTGGATACTAGCCCTTTATCTGATAAGACATTGGCAAGTATTTTCTCCCATTCTGTAGGTTGTCTTTTGATTTTGTTGACTGTTTTCTGTACAAAAGCTTTTTATATTGATGAAGTCCCAATAGTTCATTTTTGCTTTTGTTTCCCTTGCCTTTGAAGACGTGTCTAGCAAGAAATTGCTGTGGCTGAGGTCAAAGAGGTTGCTGCCTGTGTTCTCTTTTAGGATTTTTTTTT
>NW_023236610.1:0-1064 GCF_002007445.2 Ailuropoda melanoleuca | reverse complement strand
GCAGCTAGTTTCCTAGGCCCAAAGTAGGTGGAAAAGGACAGTGGATATACAAGGTCATATGGAAGCTACACAGTATATTCTTACCCCAATAGCAAGCAAAAAAGGGACACTTCTTTCCTCCTCTTATCTTCTGTCTAATACTCCATAATGCCATCACTATTTTCAGAAGCAAACTGGGATCAAGTTCAACACTGTATTACTGAAGAAACTAGATTATCTGCATTTCACGTGCCATAGGAACAGAATTCCAAATGAAAGAAAACAAAATATTAAAGATAATGCAAAGTAGTGATAACAAATAGCAAAATTAAGAAGAAAAATGTTCAAACCTAAATTCCTGATCATTAATGATTATTTCACTTTGAGGAACTCAGGTCTGTTCTCCCTTTTGGACATAGAAGAAAGGTCATTTTTGTTTTCTTTTTGGCCTATTTGTACAACTAGCAGATCTCAATTATAATTTGATATCATGCCTCCACACTATGCAAATTTGGTCTCTGATGCTTTAGGCCTCTGGTATATTAACATAAATATTTCATTGAGGCTATAATAATTTTCCTTAAAATTGTGCCTTCAATTCAATTCACCATACCCTTTGAATGTATGGAGTTACATATTTTATGTGACTCAAATTTAATTACTAGTTGAATATGATGGATAATTTTTTATTGGTTATCTTTTTGGAAAAAAGAGTCTGAAAAAAAACAGGGCAGATTGCTAAGAAAAATAGAGAGTTTATACACACACACACACACACACACACACACTCACATTGGCTTTAATGTCTTTTCACAGACGGAAAGAAGAAGGAAAATTTCCACTTCACTCTATTTTATTCTTTCTTGAGTATCCTAAACATTAGAATAAGTGGAAATTTGAGCTTTGCCTGAAGGATCATCACTACGAGCCTTTGTGCTATGTCTCCCTAAAATTATTCTCCCATTCTATTTTCTAGCTTCTGGTTCTCAAAACGTCCAAAACATCACCAAATCGTCATCCTCTGCTGACAGCTTAACTTCATGCTTCATTAAGAAACCAAAAGCCATTTTACTGGTTTCTCAAGG
>NW_023236609.1:0-1064 GCF_002007445.2 Ailuropoda melanoleuca | reverse complement strand
TAAGTATACCCCCAGTGGGATATATTCTATTATTAGTATAATAATAAAAGTTTTTTATACTATACTGATTATACTAAAAAATTATTTGTTCTTGATCTGAAATTCAGCTAGGTGTCCTGTACCTCTATTTGTTAAATCTGGCAACCCTATTCTGGGGTAAATCCCTGCTGCTCCGTGGGCAGGGACCTGTACTGTTTATCTTTGTTTCCTTGTATCTGGCACAGTGCTTGACACACACAGGTACATGAAGTGTTTGTGGAATAAATGAACTCAGACCACTCTCTGTGCCTACTCCCTGTGCCCTGCCCGAACCCTCCTGAGTTCTACCACATGCCCATGAGGTGCCAGTGCCTTTGGAGAAATGTCTGCTCATGTCTTCTGCCTATTTTTTATTGGATTATTTGGCTTCGGGGTGTTGGGTTGTACAAGTTCTTTATATGTTTTGGATACTAACCCTTTACTGGATATGTCATTTATAAATATCTTCTCCAATTCAGCAGGCTGCCTTTTAGTTTTGTTGATTGTTTCTTTGGCTGTGCAGCAGCTTTTTATTTTGATGTAGTCCCAATAGTTTATTTTTGTTTTTGTTTCTCTTGCCTGAGGAGACCCATCTAGAAAGATATTACTATGGCTGATATGAGAGAAAATACCTCCTGTGCTGTCTTCTAGGGCTTTTATGGTTTTAGGTCTCATGTTTAAGTCTTTAATTCATTTTGAGTTTATTGTGTATGACGTGAGAAAGTGGTCCAGATTCATTCTTTTGCGTGTGGCTGTCCAGTTTGTTCAAGAGACTTTCCTATTGCATCTTCTTCCTCCTTTGTCAAAGATTAATTGACCATATAATTGCGGGTTTCCTTCTGGGCTCTATTCTGTTCCTTCGATCTATGTATCTATTTTTGTGTCAATATCATGCCGTTTTGATTACTACAGCTTTGCTGTATATCTTGAAAACTGGGATTGTGATACCACCAGTTTTGTTATTTTTCAAGATTGCTTTGACTGCTCCAGGTCTTTTGTGGTTCCATACCAATTTTAGGATTATTTGTTCTAGTTCTGTGAAAAAT
>NW_023236608.1:0-1064 GCF_002007445.2 Ailuropoda melanoleuca | reverse complement strand
CTCCTCTCCTAGAGTAACATTCAGCAAGAAAAGCATTTGAACCGCCTTCAAAACAGTGATGGAGACAGAGACACAGGTGTCTTCAGCTGCCCATCTCGAGTACAGTAGGGTCCTGTGAGTCACGCATATCTCTGGGATCCCCCAAAATAATTTCAGTGGTCCATTCCTTACTTTGAATGTGAACACCTACAGACCAGAAAAAGAAACAAATGTATTTCCCAGTAAAGCAGAGAGAAGCTTGTTTCCTGTGGGTCCCCACAATCCTGCCGGTAAAGGTGGAGAAGCCGGGGGATCACCCCTGAGGGCGAAGGTGCACATCGGAGGGCAACATTTTGGAATTTTCTCGGGTTACGGGAACCTCCTTGGTTCAGTCTTCCTGCTGTGGTGGGGAGAGAGAGCAAAGCTACGGTTTTGAGGATGAGGGGGACTTGTCAGGATCTCTCAGGTGAACCAGTCTCCGTGAAGTGCCCTACCTACCTAGAAAGGTGGTTATCACTTAGACTACGTTTTTCTACCCCTGTCCCTGAGGAGTAGCGCTCAACAAGGACATTGTTGTGGTGACCTCCAGACTAGTAATGGGTGTACAAATTCCTGTGTCCCTGTGCTCTCTGCCTGGAACTCAGGAGGGGCCGTGGCTGTCCCCTGCATCTCAGGCACACTCATGTCGATTTCAGAGGTGGACTCCTGTCAATGTGAATACTTAGATGACAGCGAAGATGACGATCCTTCCCAAGAGAAGAGTGAACATAGGAACTCCTTGTTCCCTGTGTGTGCCTGATCACGTGAGGAGCCGGAAAGCTGGTCAGGTATTGCACAGCAGGGGAGGGTTGTGTGTTGGAGGGAAGTGAGTGAGCACCGTTTAACTGTCATGGGAAACTATGGCATAACGTCATGTTGAAGGGGTGGAGAGAAAGAGGAAAGCCACAGTTGACAGGTGAGTGGCGACCTGGCTGGTCACCTCCCTGGGGTTATACTGTGTTCAGCGCCCCGCCTAGAAAGGTGCTGATAACACACGCTGGGTGTTGTTAGTGCCTTTCTGGGTAGAGCGATGGTCTACAAGCACA
>NW_023236607.1:0-1064 GCF_002007445.2 Ailuropoda melanoleuca | reverse complement strand
TTTCTTAAGGAAATTAAATACCAAGAAGAGTACTGTAAAAATCAAAGTGCTAGTTTTAAGGGATCTCAACCCCTACCCCCTTTTATCTCGCTTTTCAGTTTGTGGTTTTTCTTACAATGGTTTCAACCCTTTCTGGTATGCCTAGACCCCATTCTCTAGCTAACTTCTTCATGGGGTCTATCTTGTTTCCTGAGAGCTCTGATATGAAATCTGGCCCTGAGTTCTAATTACCTCTTGCTGCATAATAAACCACCCCAAAATGGAATGGCTTGAAAAAAATATCTATTATCTCTCTTCATCCAGTGGGTGGACTGGACTCAGCGTTGTGGTTCTCAAGTGAGGCTTTCCTGCACTGGAGTCTGATGCTGGCTGGGGCTGGAGCACTGAAGGCTCCTCTACTGGTTATCTGGTGCCTGGGCTAGCCGGCTGCTCAGATAAGGGCTGAGCAGGTATTTCTCTCTCTCTGCAGCATCTCCTTGAGACTAGGTTGGGCTCCTGCACAGAAGCTCAGCATAGCTGGTGTTGTTATATGGCAGACCAAGGCTCCAGGAAAGAGTGTTACAAAAGACAGGAAGTGAAAGTTCCAGCTGTTTTAAGATCTGGGATCCAAAGTGTCTCTTCTGCCATATGCTTTTGGTCAGAGTAGTCACAGACCCCCCACCCTGGTTCAGAGGGAGGAGGTATAGACCAAACCTTTTGATGGCCATCTTTCATCCTGAACCCACCAGCAGCTGGTAGACACCAGTCGCCCTGGTGCCCACAGGAGTCATCCCTCAGCTCCCCAACTACACTGAGGGATAGGAAAAGGTGTTTGTGTTTGGCCAGAGATTCAAGTCCCAAATAAAAGAGATACAAGTCAAGGACAGAGGTCAGGATAAGAGAGTGTTCCTGTTGTCTATGAACCTACATGGTTATGGTCAGTTTCTGATTCCAGCGCCATATTCTCAAGCTCCTTTGGGGTGAGGCTGTCCCTTCGCCCAGCACAGGAGGAAGTACCATAGAATCTTCTAGAATCTTCTAGACCAATAGATTTTCCCTCAGGAAGGTCTGGGATTTTTTTTTTT
>NW_023236606.1:0-1064 GCF_002007445.2 Ailuropoda melanoleuca | reverse complement strand
CTGCTTGTGTTCCCTCTCTTGCTGGCTGTCTCTATCTCTGTTGAATAAATAAATAAAATCTTTTTTTTTTTTAAAAAGGATTTTACATCTCTAAGGAGTCTTGCTCCCAAGCTTCTTTCCTAGATGCAGGCCAGCTGGTCTGGTGGAGAGGCGTCCACTGTGTTCTCTGCCAACGTAGCTCCCACAGAATTAAGGAGTCTGGGGGGGAGGGCAGGATGCCAAATGCTAAGTGGGCCGTCTGGGCACTGAGTTGGACACAAACACTACAGTCTTGCTCCTAGAATTCTGAAATTCAAGGTGAGAAGGAACTTTGAAGGTCACCTTGTCCAGTCCCTCCTTTCCATGCTTGAATTCCCATTGTGACATTCCCAGCAAATGATGATTCTCTAGCCCTCGCACAATCGCTTCCAGTGCCAGAGAACTCATTACCTCTCTGGCAGCCCATTCTGTTTTCTGATTGCTCCGCTAGCCAGCTTGTTCATATGTTAAGCGGACATCCGTGTCTCTATAACTTCTAGGCCATGGTGGCCTTGCTTGTGCCTGCTTGCAGAGAAAGTGTCCAAAGTCTCAAGCTTCCACTTGTTCAAGCTAATCACCCCTAATCCCCATAGTCTACTTCTGTGGGGGATGGGGCCCTACATTATTTTTACCTGTTTCCCACATTAGTGGAGGTGTTCTGACAATGAGCTGTTTGGGGAGAGCTCCTCAGTGGCATCGTTCACTTACTTCTCCCCAGGATGGGCACATGACATCAAGTGGTGGCTGTCACTACGTCAGTACTTGACATAGTGCTGGGCACATAAGGGTATGCAACAATATTTATTGAATGGATACAAGGATGGGTGGATAAATAGTTGGATGGATGTGTGAGGGTTGAATAAATAAATAAGTGGATGAATGAATGAACAAATGAATAACTCAGTTAAGTGGAGGGACCCACTTAGAAATATTTAGATCAATCAATATCCATGGAACGTCTTCTTTTTTTATTATAATAATATTTTTTATTATAATAATATTTTTTATTATATTATGTTAGTCACCATACAGTACATCCCTGGTTT
>NW_023236605.1:0-1064 GCF_002007445.2 Ailuropoda melanoleuca | reverse complement strand
GAAATAAGTCAAGCAGAGAAAGACAATTATCATATGGTTTCACTTATTTGTGGAACATAAGGAATAACAGGTAGGACATTAGGACAAGGAAGGGAAAAATAAAGGGGGGGAACAGAAGGGGAGACAAACCATGAGAGACTATGGACTCCAGAAAACAAACTGAGGGTTTTAGAGGGGAGGGAGAGGGGAGATGGGTTAGCCTGATGATGGGTATTAAGGAGGGCACATATTGCATGGAGCACTGGGTGTTATACGCAAACAACGAATCATGGATCACAACATCAAAAACTAATGATGTACTGTACGGTGACTAACATAACATAGTAAAAAAAAAAAAAACATTGTGTCTAGGGGTGCCTGGGTGGCTCAGTAGGCTAAGCATCCAACTCTTGATCTCAGCTCAGGTCTTGATCTCAGGGTCATGAGTTCAGGCCCTGCTTTGGGCTCTGTGCTGGGTATGGAGCCCACTTAATAAAATTTAAAAAAAATTAAATTATATTTAGTTAAATATTTAAAAATGCTGTGTCTAGATATAAGAAAGAGATTCCTGTGACCTATTTCAAAGGCCTCACTTAAAAATACACTTGGAAAACAAAAGTAAAATAGTGGACATTTTGATATTACGGTGCACCCATATATCCTGGATATCGACAATAGCAGATCAGAAAAGGTGAGGTTAAAAGGATACTTGTTGGGACCCCTTCGGTTCAACAATCTTAAATCATAATCCATCTTCTCCGTATCTGAGAGGCTTATAAGGCCGTCATCCACAAGAGTCCAAGGAGGCAAATCCAGCTGTAATGGTTTCACACAGACTCTGTAATCAGATAGACTTGTTTTTTTTTTTTTTTCTTAGAGGGGGAGAAATGCCTTACAGATAATGAGACCGAGCAGGGCCTAGATATGGAGGCAAAAGTCCAGTGTTGAAATGACCCCCTCTGATGCTGACCACGTGCTCCGGCCAGTGACCCTACCTCTTTGGACCCCAGATTCCTCACTTGTAAGATGAAGGCACTGTGCTGGATGACATCTGATGCCCCCCCCTTTTTTGTGTGTTTTTTTTT
>NW_023236604.1:0-1063 GCF_002007445.2 Ailuropoda melanoleuca | reverse complement strand
GGGGAACCGGATTCTAATTCTGATCCTATCTTGTCACAGTGCGACTTCGGTCCGGTGGCTTCCTGGGCCTCCGTTTCCTCGTCTGAAAAAGACAGCTTGGCTTCCATCAGGGTTTCTCACTCTAGCACTGCCGACATCTAGAACTGTTCTTCTGGATATTTCTTTGTTGTGGGGGCTGTCCTGTGCATTGTGGGATGCTCGGCCACGTCCTCGGCTTCTACTCCCTGGGGTGCCAGGAGCACCACCTCTCATTTCCTTCTTGACAACCGGAGATCTCTCCAGATGTTGCTAGATGTCCCCGGGCGGCAGAATCTTCTCTGGTTGAGAACCTCTGAGTTGGATGATCCCTGAAGACCCCCTAATGATTCCCCTCAGGATGGGCGACCCATTTGTCTTTTCTAGTCCTGTTTTATAAATAGGGGCTGTGCGCGAACAAGGAGCCTGGGGGTAGGGGCTTCCAGGGCTTGGAGTGTGGACATGAGCTATAAGAAAAAGGGAGGCTGTGGGCCACGGCCTCGTGCTGAGGATCAAGGCCAAGTCCACTTTGCCTTCCAGACCTTGGGTTACGTAAGGAGGTGGGGGGGGCAGGCCTGTGGCTGGGCACACACGCTAAGGTCAGCAGCCTTCCACCAGTGACTAATCATCTCTCTGTGCCCTAAGGACTGGGCTTCTCCTCCTCCCGCGCAGGCCCCTCCCCCCTCTCTCGCCGCCCCTGGAGAGGACACAGGAAGCGAATCAGCCCACCCGCTGCCGGAGGGGGAGGCAGAGCCCAGTGGTGTTAGATGCAAGGGCCACGCAGCCTGCACCCACCCAGCCCTGGCTTGGTTTTGCGTATTCCTCCCAAGCTAGTGGTTTATTAACTTTGTCTGCCGAAGCCCCTTCTGACCTCCCTGCTTGACGGAAAGGTTAAGATGTATCTTCTCCAGGGGCGGGAGGGCTTTGCCATGGATGCTGAAAGTCAGGCGCTGTTCTGGGGACGACGGGCTGTGAGATTTGGGGTAAGGTTAACCGAAGTGATGGGTTTGGGTTACTCTTTTTTTTTTCTTTTTTCTTTTTTTTTTTT
>NW_023236603.1:0-2124 GCF_002007445.2 Ailuropoda melanoleuca | reverse complement strand
GCTGATGGTGGGAACTCAGTTGGTCCTTGCAGGAGAGTCTCTGATTCCCTGGCTTGTGCTAATGACGGGGTCAGTCTTTGGCTCCATTCTGAGGCCTCCCACGGAGCCCCGAAAGCCTCTCCTAACCCTGAGGGCCTTGGTGCGTCCTCTGCTATCCTGCAGCAGACAAGGCCCTGCTGAGAGCCCAGGGCTCCCAGGACACCTCATGGCCCAAGGGTGTGAGTCTGGGCTTCGGGAATTTCTCACAATTCCCCTGCCTGACATCTGTTTTCATTCATCAGTGTCTCAAAATATATTTATTCATCTCACTCAAATGTGATCTGTGGACCTTGCTTGGATTCTGATGCAACCAACTGTACAGAAAACTTCATGAGACCCTGGGGGAAACTCGAATGCTGAAAGTTTAATAAAAGTAAGGAATGAAAAAGGGAGCATGATAGGAGAATAGTATGGTTTTGTTCAGCCAAAGTGTTCACCTTTTAGAGATTACCATGCTAAATTTTTGATAGATGAAGCAATATGCTGTCTAGGATTTGCTTCACGATAATCCTGTGGTATTGGGGGCGGTAGGTGGGAGTACATACTAGTTTCTTGTGATTACTCTACCAATTACTACAAAGGGTGGCTTAAAACAACACAACCCACACTTTCAGAGGCCAGAAGTCCATAGTCAAGATGCCAGCTGGGTGGCACTTGCTCCAGGGGAGAATCCTTCCCTGGCTTTTGCCGATTCTCATGGCTTTTTACATTCCTTGCTTCTCTTGGCTCAATGCCACATCACCTCCCTCTCTGCCTCTACCTTCACACCCCTCACCCTCTGTGTGCCTGTGTTTTCTCTTCTGTTACAAGCACACGCACTATTGGGTTTGGGATCCACCCAGATCATCCAGTATGATTTCATCTCAAATTCCTTAACTTCGTGACCTCTGCAAAGACCTCTTTTCCAAATAAGATCACATTCCCAGGTTCCAGGGATTTGGACATGGACCTATCTTTTTAGGAGGCCTGCATTCCACCTGTTACAGGGTGTCGATGAGAAAAGATTGTTGGCAATTGTTGAAGCAGGGGGATGAGTACATCAGGATTTGGTAAACTCTTCTCTCCACTTTGGCATTTGCTAAACATTTTCCATTTAATTATTTTCAAACACTGTATTATTTATTGAGCTCTCTATGCCAGATGCTGTGCCAGGCAATGGGGGCTTGACTGAAAACAAGATGACCCTTTTCCCAAGAGTTCATAGCATGGGGAAACTGATATTAAACTGATAATGTCAAAATACTGTGAGAAACGACAGAATAGGGGAAATAGAGCAGCTCAAGGTAGAGTATTACTAACAGAACTAGTAAGTGCAAAGGTCCTGAGACTAAGAAGGCTGATTGGAGTGAGGCAGAGAGGAAAAAGCATAAGGACTGGGCTTCCAGATTCAGCAGAGAAAAAACAGGACACCAGTTAAATGTGAATTTTAGGTAAATGATAAATAATTTTTTTTAAAGGTTTTATTTATTTATTTGACACAGAGAGAGAGAGACAGCCAGCAAGAGAGGGAACACAAGCAGGGGGAGTGGAAAAGGAAGAAGCAGGCTCCCAGCAAAGCAGGGAGCCTGGTGCAGGGCTGGATCCCAGGACTCTGGGATCACACCCTGAGCCAAAGGCAGACACTTAACGACTGAGCCACCCAGGTGCCCCTGATAAATAATTTTTTAATGTAAGTATGTTCCAAACAACATTTAGGACATACTAATACAGAACAATTATTTATTTTTTAAAAGCTTTTATCTTTTTTACTGAAAATTTGTTTTTAATTCTAGTATCATTAACATAGTGTTACATTAGTTTCAGGTGTACCATAAAGTGGTTCAACAATTCTCTACGTTACTCAGTGCTCATCACAAGTATACTCCCAGTCCCCACCACCTATTTCACCCATCCCCCACCCACCTCCCTTCTAGTGACCATCTGTTTGTTCTCTATGTTTAAGAGTCTGATTTTTTTTTCTTTTTTTGTTTTGTTTCTTAGATTCCACATATGAGTGACATCATATGGTATTTGTCTTTCTCTGACTGACTTATTTCACTTAGCATTATACCCTCTAGGTCCATCCATGTTGTTGCAAATGGCAAG
>NW_023236602.1:0-1063 GCF_002007445.2 Ailuropoda melanoleuca | reverse complement strand
TTTTTTTTTAATCAATGTTCTAGATCCTGGATTGTTTTATTTAATAAAACGTATATATCTGTCCAGCTCTGTTTTTAGCACAGATGTAATTTTTATGGCTTCTCATGTCATCCTTGATAGTCCACCCAGGTGTTCGTAAACCTTCTTTTCCACAGGATTTATAGACAGGAAGAGCAGAGGGAAGAACTCAGCGGGATCAAGTCCATACATGTTTTAACTTGTAGCCACAAGTGGCCCAAGGCCACCAGCCCCGCCTCCCCATTGGCAGGGGGCCAGGGGCCCTGCACTGTGTGCGGCAGGGTTATTAAAGTCAGCAGGGACACGGGGCCTGTGAGGATAGTCTGAGTGAGCAATGGGTAAACAGGGCACAGGGGAAGCCTCATGTCTTCAGGGACACCTCTGAAGGTAGGAACAGTCCGCACACACAAGCCTACAGAACTTGGGCCAAGGCAGGCTTTGCTCAGCTCAGAAAGGCAATAAACCACAAAATAAACAAACAAACAAACAACGGGAATTACTTATTCCTGTGTAACTCCACCTTCCTAAAGGCTTTGTAGTAGGCCAGCAGTGGGACAGGAATGTCTGCTCCTCTTGTCACAGCAGGCCCAGTGGGGCCCATCCTGGTGCCCCCGCCCTGGTCCTGCCCCCACAGGAGCCACCTGCACCCTGCTGGTCCAGGCCCAGGTCATTCGTTAGGACTAAGACCCTTGTTCTACCTTCCCAGCGGCTTTCTTGCCCTAAACCCTCTAAGCCTGAACCCTTGAGGCAAACCAACCATTCTCCTTAAATCCATCACGATCTGTGCAGCAGTGCTGGTAAAGTGAGCCAGGCTCCCATGGGAGGCCTGGCCATAGTAGGGAAGCAGGTAACAGTGGAGAGAAAAGTCCCAGTTCACATCACTGGGAGCCACACACAAAACCATCAACAGGGTCTCAGGTCCCCATTCTGCTATTCTATGTGGCTCCCTTGGAACCCATGAGGAGGAAGGACAATTAGTAGAACAGGGCTAGGGGTCCCTGCATCCCTGCAGTACCAGATCCATAATTTCTTAAAAAAAAAAAAA
>NW_023236601.1:2907-3100 GCF_002007445.2 Ailuropoda melanoleuca | reverse complement strand
TCCAATCTCAGGAATGTAGGTTACGGGAGATTACTGACTCAATGAAACGTTCCAATGTTAGAATCATCGGCATCCCTGAGGAAGTGGAGAAAGAGAGAGGTCTAGAAGAGATATTTGAACAAATTGTAGCTGAAAACATCCCTAATCTAGCAACGGAAACAAGCATTCATGTCCAAGAGGCAGAGAGGACCCC
>NW_023236601.1:0-2867 GCF_002007445.2 Ailuropoda melanoleuca | reverse complement strand
CACGTCACGTCATAGTGCAATTCGCAAATATTAGATGCAAGGATACAGTACTGAAAGCAGCCAGGGCAAAGATATTTCTCACGTACCAAGGCAAAGGTATCAGGATTACATCAAACCTGTCTACACAGAACTGGAATGAGAGAACAGGCCTAACCCACGCATGGGGCATTTTTAAAGCTCTTTCAGAGAAAAACATGCAGCCAGGATCCTTTATCCAGCAAGGCTGTCATTCAGAATTGATGGAGAGATAAGGACCTTCCAGAATCGCCAGTCACTGACCAATTTTGTAACCATGAAACCAGCCCTACAGGGGATATTAAGGGGGTTCTATAAAAGTAAAAAGGCCCCCAGAGTGATACAGAACAGAAAGTTACAATCTATAGAAACAAGATTCTACAAGCAACATGACATCATTAAAATCATCTCTCTCAATAATCACTCTCAATGTGAATGTCCTAAATGCTCCCATAAAACGCCACAGGGTTGCAGCTTGGATAAAAAGACATGACCCATCCATTTTCTGTCTACAAGAGACTCATTTTGAACCTAAAGATACATCCAGACTGAAAGTAAAGGGATGGAAAACCATCTTTCATGTGAATGGACCTCAAAAGAAAGCTGGGGTAGCAATTCTCATTTCAGACAGATTGGATTTTAAACTATAGACTACAGTTAGAGATCCAGAAGGGCACTATATTATTCTTAAAGGATGTATCCAACAAGTGGATAATTATAAATATCTATGCCCCCAACAGGGGAGCAGGAAGATACACAAGCCAACTCTTAACCAGAATAAAGAGACATATAGATAATAATACATTAATAATAGGGGACCTCAACACTCCACTATCAGCAATAGAATCACAAGGAAAAATTTGGAAGAAACTCAAACACTTGGAAACTAAGAACCATCCTGCTCAAGAATGATTCGATAAACCAGGAAATCAAAAATCAATTTAAACAATTTATGGAGACCAACGAGAATGAAAAAACAGCAGTCCAAAACCTATGAGACACTGCAAAGGCAGTCCTAAGGGGAAAATACATAGCCATCCAAGACTCACTCATAAGAATAGAAAAATCTAAAATGCAGTTTTTATATTCTCACGTCAAGAAGCTGGAACAGCAACAAAAGAACAGGCCTAACCCACGCAAGAGAAAGCAGTTGATCAAGATTAGAGCAGAGATCAATGAATTAGAAACCAGGAACACAGTAGAGCAGATCAACAGAAGTAGAAGCTGGTTCTTTGAAAGAATAAATAAGATCGATAAGCCACTGGCAAGACTTATTTGAAAGAATAGAGAAAGGACCCAAATTAATAAAATTATGAATGAAAAGGGAGAGGTCACAACCAACACCAAGGAAATAGGAAGGATCATTAGAAACTTTTATCAACAGCTTTATGCCAATAAATTAAGCAACCTGGAAGAGATGGAGGCCTTCCTGGAAACCCATAAACTACCAAGACTGAAACAGGAAGAAATGGATTTTTTAAGCAGACCAATTAATTATGAAGGGATTGAAGCAGTGATTAAAAACCTTCCAAAAAAAAAAAACAAAAAACAAAAACAAAACTCCAGGGCCTGATGGATTCCCCAGGGAATTCTACCAAACAGTCAAAGAAGAAATAATACCTATTCTCCTAAAGCAGTTTCAAAAAATAGAAACAAAAGGAAAACTACCAAACTCATTCTATTAGACCAATATTACCTTGATCCCCAAACGAGGCAAAGACCCCATCAAAAAGGAGAATTACAGACCAATATCCCTGATGAATATGGATGCCAAAATCCTCAACAAGATCCTGGCTAATAGAATCCAACAGTAAATAAAAGGATTATCCATCATGACCAAATGGGATTCATCACTGAGATGCAAGGGTGGTTTAACAATCGCAAATCGATCAGTGTGATAGATCATATCAACAAGAAAAGAGTCAAGAACCATTTGATCCTCTCAATAGATGCAGAAAAACCATTTGACAAAATACACCATCCTTTCCTGATTAAACCCTTCAGAGTGTAGGGATAGAAGGTACATTCCTCAATTTCATAAAAACCATCTATGAAAAGCCTACAGCAAATATCATTCTCAATGGGGAAAATCTGGAAGCCTTTCCCTGAAGATCAGGAACATGACAAGGATGCCCACTCTCGCCATTATTATTCAATATAGTACTAGAAATCCTTGCAGCAGCAATCAGACAACAAAAAGGGATAAAAGGTATCCAAATTGGCAAAGAAGAAGTCAAAATGTCTCTCTTCGCAGATGACATGATACTGTATATGGAAAACCCAAAAGAGTCCACTCCCAAACTACTAGAAGTTATAGAGAAATTCAATAATGTGGTGGGATACAAAATCAATGCTCAGAAATCAGTTGCATTCTATACATGCACAATGAGACTGAAGAAAGAGAAATTAGGGAATCCATTCCATTTACAATAGCACCAAAAATCATACGTTATCTCGGAATTAACTCAACCAGAGAGGGAAAGGATCTATATTCTAGAAACTACAAATCATTCTTGAAACACATTGAAGAAGATACAAAAAGATGGAAAAATATTCTATGCTCATGGATGGGAAGAATTAACATATTTAAAATGTCCATGCTATCCAGAGCAATCTACACTTTCAATGCCATCCCGATCAAAATACCAAGGACATTTTNACCAAGGACATTTTTTAAAGAACTGGAACAAACAGCCCTTAAATTTGTGTGGAACCAGAAAAGGCCCCGAATCGCCAAGGAAGTGTTGAAAAGGAAAAAGAAAGCTGGGGGCATAACAATGATGGATTTCAAGTTGTACTACAAAGCTGTGATCACAAAGACAGCATGGTACTGGCACAAAAACAGACACATA
>NW_023236600.1:0-1063 GCF_002007445.2 Ailuropoda melanoleuca | reverse complement strand
CAGGAAATAGGAAAGCAAATAAAATAAAGACATATTTGAAGTGAATCTTTTCATTTTAACAGTTACTTGAAATGACAACTAATAGCTAAGTCAAGAATTTGAAACAAGTAAATGAAGATAGTTTGCCTAAGGGGAAGCAAACAGAGCGAAGAACTCTCAATTTGGATCAAAGACTGGACAACTAAATGGACCCTTTCAAAGTTCTGAATCAGCACATATCCCTGGCGTTTGGCCAGCCTTTGCAAAGCTCCTGGATAGAAAGGCTCACAATGGCTTACCACAGGTTGTTGCCATGGCTACAAGAAGCCAACAGGGGGGGAAAAAAAAAACCTAACTTAAGAAAAAGGCAGTTGGGAAACACTTAAAAACAGGTTGGACTGGAAAGAATTCATATTTAAATGCAATTTTTAGGCAAAGCCAGAGTCTATCAGAAATAATATAAATGAATAAAATATATTAAATTATATCAATAAGAAACCAGGATTATATTTTAAGGATGTTCCATGTTATAAGACACTATCTGGAGGTGAAAACAGTAATAGCTGTGGTTACCATAATTGTTTTCTATGCCCAGGAACCTCAGAAAAGTGAAACCTGCATGCAACTGTTAGCCCATGTATTACTCTAAATTGTTTTATCAGACGGCCAACAGAAACCAATTTTTGTATTTTACCTTTAAATCAATGTATTTTACTGTAAAGGAATGATGGGAACCTACTGAGTTAATTAGATCAAGAGATACAGAACTTTACAATCTGATACAAACTTAACTTGACTTTAGCAAAAACTGACCTGTGTCTGAGCAGCAATTAACTACTAAAGAGCAAAAATTTGTACCAGAATAAGCTAACTACCATAATACTCAATGGCCATTGGTCATAGTTTCTATATTTAGCAGTGCAGCACTCTATGGGCAATGGTGTACTGGTGCTGTTAAAACCTGCTATATTTTTCAGGAATTTTTGAGCTGGGTTATTAAACACAGTCATTATTAAAAATTAATGCATATGAACTTGTAATTTAATAAATAATATTAAAATCATTGTTTTACTTTCACTATTAT
>NW_023236599.1:0-1063 GCF_002007445.2 Ailuropoda melanoleuca | reverse complement strand
AAAAAAATAAATAAATAAAATAAAAATAGATTTGTTAGAAAAATTGTAAACTGTAATCTTCCCTTAATATATTAATGAAAATAATCATAATTGGAAAAGATGGGCGATAAAACATGCCAGAGGTCTCCCTTCATTACATAAAAACTGTTAGAAAAGGACTCCTAAACATCACTTAAGTTTTTTGGGGAAATCCTCACTTCTTTAAAGCATTAGGACTTGAGAATAGGACTTTTCTCTGAGATTATGTGTTCGATTCACGTTGGATAAAAGTAATGTATAACAGGTACAGATTCTCCCTATAACTTTGAGAAGTCTCAACTCAGTAGATCTAACATCATGAGACAAATCAGAACTCACTCTCCAAATGTTGCTAATTTATCATCCTCGTGCATTCATAAAAATGATGCTCCTCAAGTTTTTTGTTTACTTTGAACAGTTAGGCGATTAGAGAAAAATGTGAAAGAGGTATTGGAAGATTTTGCTGAAGATAGTGAGAAGAAGGTAAAACTGCTCACTGGCAAACGAGTTCAGCTGGCTGAAGACCTCAGTAAGTAGTTCTTCCTGCCCTCCACCTCACTGCCTTTTCTCCTCCATTTCCATTATCCATTCATCCATTTAATCGCAGATATAGAAAATATATACAAGGAACTTTTTTTTGATGAACTATTTGAGATAAAGTTGCTGATCTGTAGCCCCATCACTTTCAAGTACTTTAATGTGCGTTTCTTAGAAACAAGGATTTTCTCCTAGCAACCATAATGCAACCATCAAAATCAGGATGTTGGCACTGATACATTACTGCATCTAATTTTCAGACCCCATTCAAATGTGTCATGTGTCGTCCTAGTGTTGTCCTTCCATGTAACAAGATGTTCCACACTCACTGTATCTTCCCTGATCCAGCTTCTTTTTTTGAAGAATGGTATTTAGAAATCAAGAGTGGGGAACTAGATACACTGATTGTTATTGGAATATCACTGTTCCCAGACTCTCTCAGGGAAAGAGTTGGGGAACAGATTTTGCATTCATTGTGTGCGTGTGTGTGTGTCTGCACGTGCATTCG
>NW_023236598.1:0-1063 GCF_002007445.2 Ailuropoda melanoleuca | reverse complement strand
GGTGGACATCAGTCAGAGTCCCTCCACACTGGACTCAGGGATTGTCAGATCTGGACTTGACTCAGTTCTGGTTTTGAATTTCTGTGACTTCTGGCAGGTCATTTGGCCTCTCTGAGCCTCAGGAAGGCTGTACGGTGGGGAGAATACGAACCCTGCAAAAGAGGTTCGAAGCACTTAACCTAGATGCCGGGTTCAGCGCTTGGTAGTTTCTTGTTATCATTCCTTGTGTTATTTTTGGTGTTTTCACCGCAGCCCTCGGGCGAGGCTAGTCAGAACCGCCCAGTTCCCCTCTTCAGGGAAGGACTTGCATCCCAGTGGGCCTGAGGCTGCGGGGGCTTAATGCCCTTCTCTGTCTACTCTTGCTCATCCGCAGGGGGCCTCAACCCCTTCAGGTGGGACCACAGGGGACAGGACGATGGGACCTCCTACCAGAGACACTTCCAGGCCCTGCCGAGCCCACCGGCCTTGATGTGTAAGAGGGTAAATCAAGGTGGGGCTGGTGGTGCTGGGGAGGGCAGCGATAGGGGCTGGGTGGTGTTGCCCTTCCCACCTCTGTCCGCCCACAGGCCTTCTCCAGCGTGCAACTGGGAGACTTCAAGATTGGCTATGGGCCCATGTGTTCGGAGCAGAAACAAGCCTACAGGCCCCAGGGTCTGCCCCCAGACAGGTACAAAAGGACGGTGGCCTTCCACCAGGAGGGTGAAGAGCTCTCAGTGACATGTGGACTGTGCCACCCAAGGCTCTGGGGCCAATACCGTGCCTATGAGGCCTCCGGCACCTACAAGCAAGGCTTTCCCACCATTAGCACCCCACAGCTTGGCCTTTGGGAAGCCTGCCCCTCCCCCATTTCCCCGGAGTTGCAAGAATCCCCCCTGATCTGCAGGTATGACAAGGCCCAGGCCGCAGCCCACATCCACTATGTGAATATTCGTCCTGGAGATGGCCTGTTCCATGACAGGACCACCAAGGCTGACCACTTCTATGCCCGAGAGCCAGGTAAGTCTACTGCCAGCCCTGCCCGCCCCTCCCCTCCACCCCCCAAAGCCCCCGCTTTCCCACAGGG
>NW_023236597.1:0-1063 GCF_002007445.2 Ailuropoda melanoleuca | reverse complement strand
TTTTTTTTTTCAAAAATTTTGAAAGGAGTTCAGTGAAAGTCAAGATGTGTTGATTAAGCATGTAGACTTATTTTATATGGCAAGGAGACCAGTTACTTTGCCCCATAGCTCATTTTTTAAGAGTTCTGGAAGCTGGTGTTCTCTCTTCCAACTCCCCCCCCCACCTCCCATCAAAGAGAGCAAAATATTTGAGCAATATTTAGGAGATCTGAGTGGTCTCTAGTACTAATACTATTACTACTACTACTAACTCAAAAGTTAATTAACATTCCTGGGCTTTAGTTTTCTCATTCTTAAAAAAAACTGAGTTGGATTATGTGATCTTTAAAGATACTGTGTTCCAGCATTTACAAAATCTACAAGTTTAAGGTAATTACGTTTCAGAATTGTAAAGTAGCATTTGATTCTTAAACTTCAAAATAGTAGTTTTATGTTACTTGCTTTTTTCTTTAAAAGCATTTGTGATCTCACTTTCCACTTTTATGGTTAATTTTCTTTTCTGACTTACCAGTACTCCCTCACGTGTTGCTAAAGGAGTTGTTGACCACACCAAAATGAGTCTACATGGTGCTACCGGGGGACATGAACGATCAAGAGACAGACGAAGATCAAGTGACAGATCACGAGATTCATCTCACGAAAGAACAGAATCTCAACTCACTCCTTGTATTAGAAATGTTACTTCTCCAACACGACAGCACCATGTTGGTATGTAAAATCAACTAATCTTCCTGACAGTTTTTAAAACCATGCAGTTACCTTTATAAAACAATAATGATGGTGAATTGTGCCTAGTACTAAAGAGTAAAATTAACTCCTTAGTTCCATTCAGTTGCTTCTATTTTAGCTTAGCTTCATTCTTGCTATAAAAAGTCAACTTATTAAATGAAACTTAAAAGTGAATTTTTTTGAGTCTAGGACAGTTTCATAGAAGAAGTAATTTCAAAAGCCTTTGAAACTGTGATATGAGGTTTTTTAAATCTTTTATTTTTTAATTTTTAAAAATATTTTATTTATTGAGGGAGCCCGCCTGCCCCAATGAATGGCAAGTGGCGGGGGTGGG
>NW_023236596.1:0-1063 GCF_002007445.2 Ailuropoda melanoleuca | reverse complement strand
TTTTTTTATTATTATGTTCAGTTAGCCAACATATAGTACATCATTAATTTTTGATACAATGTTCAATGATTCATTAGTTGCGTGTAACAGCCGGTGCTCAACACTACATGTGCCCTCCTGATACCCATCACCCATTCGAGCATTTTCACACCTACGTGCCTGAATTCAAGCCTCATGTCACTACCACTAATGTCGAGCCAGAGGCTAGGAGAGAAGAATGGAGTTTTCTTCTTCACTGAGCAAGGCTGACTGCTGCCGCAGTCCCATCTTCCCAGGGCTGTGTGCCACTGTAGCCCAGCCAACCCTGGCATATTCTGGAAGCAGTCCAGCCCCAGGCTCCTACCTGAGTGCACAATCCCTGACAAACCCCCAAACGTATGACTGTGATGAATTTAAACTGCACAGGCAACACCAAAATCCATTCTGCATTCCTGGCTTCTCCGGAAGAGGAAGACATGGTCTCTGTTCTCCAGTGCAATGGCAAGCCCAGAAGTCAGAAAAGTCGATGACTAGACTGCGGCGTGACTTACTTGTGCCATAGCTGGGGACGGACCCAGGTGCACAGAAGAGCTCTCCCACACCAAGGGTGATTGACAGGGTGCTTAGAGCCTTTGAGACTTTCTTTAAGTTTTCTGTCTTCATGACTGAGATTCTAGATCACTCATGCATTTCCAGAGTCTGACCTAATAGCATCATCTCCTGAGCAGCCCCTTTACAGCTTACCAAACATTAAAAGATTCCCCCATTTCTCCTCAATGGAAAACAACTTCTCCTTCCGTTATATCCCATAATACTCTACCTCAACATCCCTGTGGTGTTTACCAAGGTTAACCTTACATTGTGGCTACTTAAATACATGTTTTCTCTCCCTTCCAGATGAGAGATTCCCTGAGAAGATGAACTGCTCATCTCAGCTCCTTGTACAGAGCGCCAACAGACCTGATGCTTAATATATATCAATAAAGGAAACACCTTCTGATAAAAGGTCCTGAACCTGAGGGATCAGAGATTGCTCTGATCTGAATCATTTCCTGTGTTTTAGATAATGTAATCCTCCATCTCT
>NW_023236595.1:0-1063 GCF_002007445.2 Ailuropoda melanoleuca | reverse complement strand
TTTTTTTGCAGAAGTAGAACAAATAATCTTAAAATTTGATGGAACTAGAAATGACCCCAAATAGCCAAAGCAATCTTGAGAAAGAACACAAAACCAGATTTCAAGATACACTACAAATTTTTAGTAATCAAAACAGTATGGTACTGGCACAAAAACAGACACATAGATGAAGGGAACAGAAGAGAGAATGAAGAAATAAACTCACACTTTTAGGATCGATTAATCTACAACAAAGGAGACAAGAATATGCAATGCTAAAAGCCGGTCTCTTCAACAAACGGTGTTGGGAAATCTGAACAGCTACCTGCAGAAGAATGAAACTGGGCTACTTTCTTACACCATATAAAAAAATAAAGTTAAAGTGGATTAAAGACTTATATGTGAGACCTGAACCCACAAAATTCCAAGAAGAAAACCTAGGCACTAATTTCTTCAACATCAGATATTGCAACATCTTTCTAGCTATGTCTCATTTAGCAAGGGAAAGAAAAGCAAAATTAAACTATTGGGAGTACACAAAATAAAAAGCTTTTGAACACCCAGGAAAATCATCAGCAAAACAAAAAGGCAACCAACTAAATGGGAGAAGATATTTGCAAATGGTGTATCCGATAAGGGATTAATATCCAAAATATATAAAGAACTTATACGACTCTACCCAAAACACAAACAATCCAATTTCACAATGGGAAGACATACAAATAGCTAACAGACACATGAAAAGATGCTCAACATCACTCATCATTGGGGAAATACAAATCAAAACTACAATGAGGTATCACCTCATACCCATCAGAATGGCTAAAATAAAAAAACACAGGAAACAACAGATGTTGGCAAGGGTACAAAAAAGGGGAATATTACTCAGCCATCAAAAAGAATGAAATCTTGCATTTGCAATGACATGGATGGAGCTAGAGTATATTATGCTAAGTGAAATAAATCAGTCAGAGAAAGACAGATACCATATGATTTCACTCGTGGAATTTAAGAAACAGAACAGATGAATTAATGGGAAGAAAGAAAAAATGAGATGGAGGCAAACCATAAGAGACTATTGACT
>NW_023236594.1:0-1063 GCF_002007445.2 Ailuropoda melanoleuca | reverse complement strand
GTTAAGCGTCTGCCTTCGGCTCAGGGTGTGATCCCGGTGTTATGGGATCAAGCCCCACATCAGGCTCCTCTACTATGAGCCTGCCTCTTCCTCTCCCAGTCCCCCTGTTTGTGTTCCCACTCTCGCTGGCTGTCTCTATCTCTATCGAATAAATAAATAAAGTCTTTTAAAAAAATGAGGCGTGTTAAGCATTCAGCACAGATCTGGAAGGTATATCGCATTTTAGCACACTCTGCACGAAAATTACATCACTGACTTTGGAGTCAGGACCATTTGTTTATGGCTAAGTTGAAGGTGAAGGATCAACCAATGAACATGCATCCAACTGAGACAGAAAATAGATTGGTAGAATTATGTCCCCAGTTTCCCTAAAGGTGTTGTGGACCAAGTAGCTCAGAAGGAAATGCCTAATGTCAAATTCCACAGGGCATGTAGTTGCCCAGAAACCTCTAACTGCGGTCTCTTTGGTCTTTGGGGATTTAAAAAAAAAATCTCAAAATGCTGTTAAATTGAAGGGCTCAGACAACCAAGAGAAACTAGCATATTAAATCATGGAAGATGTAGAGCTATGATAATCTAACAAAAAACGCAGTTTGCTCTGAGCAGAAATCAACAAAAATGCCAAAGAACTAGAAGGTAGAACAGCAACAAAGCCAATCGGAACAAATTACCAAAATTCTTAAACCTCTGGAGACCCAGAGAAGCTGTATTTGCAATATAATCTGTAGTCTGATTGCGTGATTGCTGGAGCCCTGCACGGCTACCACGGTTTCGAATCAAATTTGTAAAGGTGCTGCGACAACAGTATTTTAAATTTCTATGAATGAAGGCAAAAGCAGGATTCTGTGATAGAGATCATACATTTACTCAATTAATAATGTTTGGAAATATACCTATGAACAGGGAATTTGCAAGGTAGTATTTTCCATGGTTGACATTGAAGCCATTCTGAGCACACTTCTTTACAATGGTAAAGTGGAGATGGAAATTGTCACTGCAAATGCAGGCAGAGTTGGCAGTACAGGTAGAATGTGGCTCTGATGGGCCCCTTCAGCATATCAAT
>NW_023236593.1:0-1063 GCF_002007445.2 Ailuropoda melanoleuca | reverse complement strand
GTGTAAGCACTAGGAGTTGAACCTGAAGAGCACCTACGAGGCAAGATTAACTTTCTCAGAAATGCACTGGATTGTCAAAGACAGACTTGATTGGCTCACATGAAAATTGTCAATTTAGCAAGAACACGTTTATGGAGAGAAAACCTAGTTCTGCTCAGTGACGCATGTGCAAGATGAGACGCTGGCAGTGGAATTGTGTATTTATGATAATTTTGCTATTGCAGGGCCACGGAGGCCATCTACCAGGGAATTGCAGTAATTAGATGAGGAAAGTGATTGTTCCATAAAACTCAGCTAAAATGTTACAGTGGAGCAGAGAGAAATGAAGCATAAAGAGTATTTCCCAAATCAGAAAAGATTGTTTTATTGTCTATTTTACAAGCACAGTTAGGATGTTAAATTGGAAGCAAATCTAGCTGGAAAGCAGTAACATTCCAGATTTGGCCATCAAATTAATTCTGTCGTAATGAAATGTGAAATTTGACTGAAATGAAGAGGAATTGGATTTAGACTGTCTATGCTGGTGGCTTTCAATTATAACATAACATAATCCACAGCCTTTTGTTAAACATAAAAATAAATGCTGAGCAAACAGAGGCAACAGCTGAACAAGAAACATAAAAAGAGTTGCCAGTCTAGAGATGTACAAGGCTTACCTGGGAGGTCGTCAGAAAGAGAGATCATTTCCAATGTCATTTACAGCAAAGCTCTGAATTACTGTAGCCATAAATTTAGGTCTTAAGAGGGACTAACCTGTCTTAGAATGCACTAAAGTATTATAGTTGGCAAATGGTTTACTTCTTTATGAGTTAAACAGGTTCTAGATTATTCTTGTCATAATTTCTTGCTTGCTCTCCTGATTTTAGCTGCACTTTAAAATGGGAAGAAATTATAGAGAGGAAGTGTGGTAGACTATGCAACTGTGATTCTGTTGGAGAAGCTGGGAAGTCTAGGCTACTTGCTTCATGGTTTGGATCTAGAACATAGCAGAGGAAACCTACTCCTGTTTCTAAGTCTTCTCTCTACCCTTTTATCATCTCCTCTCCTTGAGAGAGAATAGCTG
>NW_023236592.1:0-11858 GCF_002007445.2 Ailuropoda melanoleuca | reverse complement strand
CAAGAAAAAGGACGAGACTGTGTTACATGTCTTGCGAGGGAAGTCAAGAGTCGAGGCAGGTGCTTTCTTTAGGGAATAGATTCCACCTGAGGTTTGGCATGGCAGGGAGACCTTCCACAAGGGCTCCAATCAAGAGCCCAAAGGAGGTGGGGAAGCAACGGGAAAGGAAGAGTGTATGAGGCGATCGCTCCTCCAAAGAATAGATGTCTCAAAAGAAACCGATCTGTCCTGAAAATGGACTCTGTCAGGTGGCTCACTTGTGTCCAGAGCAGGACTCAACCATCAGTCTTTATCAGAGACCTACCAGGTCACTCTACTCTGCACTTGGGACTGAGGGGCATAGGCCCATAAAATGCCCAAAGTCAGATAATTCCCACCTTTCATGGGGAACCAACTGTGATATCACAATCTCTGAGTCCTTAGTGAGGAAGGGGGCAGTGGGGTCATTTCGGCATCCGTGGTTTCACCTAGGGAATAGCTCTCAGCTAGGCTCCAGATGTTTGATCTTGGAAACCAACTTCCCCTACTACCAGCTGAACCTGATTCCATTCTTCCAAGAGACCACAGAGCACAGAGGACCCCCATGGGGGCGCTTTATGCAGTCAATTGGTGCAGTGGAGGGAGGAGATGTGTTCATGTTTCAAGTACACCCGTGTGCTCTATTTCCTGACACCAACCACAACCAACTCGCCAATTTCTCCAACAATTCAATTCATACTCCACGGATTTCAGGGCTCAGTCCCACAAGTCTGCCCTCATTGCAGAGGCCAGTCACAAATGGGGTGTTCAAGGTACCCACAATTCTGCCCAACCACAAGGTAAGGTATTCCCTTAGACCCCCTCCTTAGGGTTGATAATTTCACTAGAATGACTCACATCCACAAGTGGATGGACAAAGAAGATGGACTCCATGTGTACAAAGGAATATGACTCAGCCATTCGAAAGGATGAAGTCTTACCACTTACATTGACCTGGACGGAACTGGAGTGTATTATACTGAGTGAAACACAGCAGTCAGAGAAAGACAAGTATATGGTTTCACTCCTAGGTAGACTCTAAGAAACAGTGCAGAGGATCATAGGGGAAGGGAGGGAAAACTGAACTGGAGGTCATCAGAGAGGGAGAAAAACCATGAGAGACATTTAAGTATATGAAACAAACTGAGGGTTGCTGGAGGTGAGGTGGGTGGGGGGATGAGGTAATTGGGTGATGGGCATTAAGGGGGGCGCGTGATGCGATGAGCACTGGGGGGTATACGCAAATGATATATTATTGAACACTACATCTGAAACTAATGATGTACTGTATGGTGCCTAATTGAATTTAAATTTTAAAAAAGGAAAAAACAATTATAAATACACTGTTATAAATGTTATGTGAATGAAGGGAAAAAAAGATCGACTCAGAAGTCGAGAAAGCACTTTACTTACATCGACCAGTTTATTATAAAGAATACAACTCAGGAAACGCCCAATGGAAGGGATGCATATAGCAAGGAAGGTCTAAAGGGGGTGGGGAGTGGTGGAGAGCTTCCACGCCCTCTCTGGGGGAAAATCACTTTTCCAGAATATTAATGTGTGCACCAACCTCTTGTTCAAGACTTTTTATAACCCAATCTTCAGCCCCCTCCCCTCACAGATGGCCAGTGGCTGGGGCTGAAATTTCCAATCCTTGACTCCCAGTTTGGTCCTTCTGGTGACCAGCCCCACTGTGATGCCATTTCTGGGCCCCGCCCTATGTCAGCTCTTTAGCCTAAACTCTGGAGAGGTCTGTTGGAGATTTTATGACTTACAAAATACTCTCCTATCCCTCAGGAAACTACAAGGATTTTAGGTGTCCTATGCCAGGAACCAGAAATGTATGTATGTATTTAATTTTAAATTTTCCACAAAGCACTTCTCCAGAAAGGCTAGGCAGACAGGACATTGGCTTGCCTCTTCAAACTACTTCATGGTGGCCTCCCAGAGGGAGATCACCTGGACAGCTGAATGGCAGGATCATCTGTGATTTAAATGCTATTGTTTCCTGAAATCCTTTCATCCTTAAAGTGGAAATACCTAGTGGGTCCTAACTAAATGTCCTTTCTAGTGCTAAGGAATGAACACACAAAATCAAAGGCACATGGTCCAAACCGAGAGAGATCTGAAATGCCGATTGGAAACCAAGTCTAGAATCCTCACTGGGCTTTGAGCTGAGAAGGAGAAGGATCTGAACTTAGGCGGATCGCCAGCTCTGCCTGCAGGTCCTGCCTGGCTCAGTCACTAACCCAGAGCAGGGTTGAGTTTAAGGTGTCCTGACAGGGCAGAATTCTCCACCTTCTAGATCAGGGCTCTCTGATAAAAACCTAATGCAAGACACAGACATGGTTTCATGTTTTCTAATAAGCACACTGGAAACAAGAGCAATGAAAATGGGGAAGTAAATGTAAATGATGTTTTGGGTTTGGTTTTGTTTTTTAAGGAGGCTCCTGCCCAGTGTGGAGCCCAAGGCAGAGTTTGAACACACAACCATCAAGACCTGAGCTGAGATCAAGAGATGGCCTTTTAACCAACTGAGCCACCCAGGCATACTAAACAATGTATTTTTAATTCACTATCCCCCAAATGTTGTTTTTCCTGGGGGACATGTCTGTTCAGTCCATGCAGGACGGTGACTACAAAATGCTTCATCCAAGCAGGAGAAAGTGTTACTGAGGGACAGGATCCTACCACAGCGTTTAGAACCAGGTTTGGTGTCGCCAATGGTAAATATCCTCTCAAATCAGCTAACGGTTTGCAAGAGACAACCACTCAATGCTCTCCCCAAAAGGAAAATTGTTTGAGATATATGTATAAAATCAAGTGTACATTGTGTGATTTTCATCTGAATTGGATTGGAAAGAAACCAGGGAAGCAACATCTGTTCCTCGGAAAAAGAACTTCCAGCTCACCATGGCAAGAGGTGTGCCTTTAGCGCTGTCTTGTCTGATTGCAATGAAGACTTCCTCCAAGGCATCTTGGATACAGAGTACCAGTCAGCACATTCCTTTTGTTGCTCAAAATATTCATGAAATGTTGCTTGATATTGACACTAGGCTGGGGTGTATGGAGCCAGCTGGTTTCGAAGCAGGGACTGAAGTGTCCCTGCTGGGCCACCCACTGCAGTAAGGCTCTAAAGTGTGCACTGTGATAGCATGGCTTTTGAGAAGGGTGATATCATGCAGTATCTCTCTGACATATCTCCTGGAGAAACACGTTTCTCCCTCCCTCTCTCTGTCTCTCTATCTTTCTCTCTTCTCTCTCTCTGTCTTTGTCTCTGTTTCTCTTGCTCTTTCTCTCTCTCTCTCACACACACACATACACACATACCCTCACAATCACACGACACAAGACACTTAACCCCAAGCCATAGGCACACACACCCACACCACCCAGGGGGAATGCATTGGTTTCCTAGGACTGGAGACACATGCACATAGTTTCTCACCTGGAAGTCAGATTTTTCCCACACTCCCAAGCCTCAGTCCTACCAGGAACCTGGAATCAGTTGCCTCTCCAGTCTGAGGACAGTGAGGACATCCCCCCAACTGAATTAACATCTAGAGTTTTTCCTCAGCAAAGAACTGATTAAAGAATATGTACCACTTCCCCATGGTGCTGGGGCCACCTGCATTTATAGAAAAGAACACACCCTGAGTGTCAGGTCATATGCATACTGTGTCATCACCAGTTCTCTTGGTGACTATTGAAAACCAAATGAGAGACAGCAGGAAAGACAAAGGCCCAGAAAGGAAGCACAGTGTGCCCCATGGAAAAAGCATGAGCTTTTCCTGGGGGATGGATCTCTCAAATTCCCTGAAGCACAATTACAAAACTCTTAATTCAGGGAAGAAAAACCGCTTATGAGTAAAAGGTCCCCTACAACACAGTTTACAAACTCCCCTCCCAACACGCCAAGAAAATGGTACCTCACTTCTAAAAACTACACTGTCATGTTGTCATAGCTGAACTCACTTCAAAAAGAGGAAACTCAAGTAAGAAACATTTCTCTCAGGCAAAGACATCCAAGCTTACCCTGGATGTGTTGGGCCACAGTGCTTCCTTGCCAAGGTCCTCCACCACACCCCTGGTAGACTCTAAAAGGACACAGTAAGTGTCAGTCCATTGTTGGTCCTACTCGGGAATTACTGTGTGATCACTGTTGATATGGACACGGGACAAGACTGTATGGGAGTGACTGGTTAAGAAGCATGGGCTGAGCTGCTGCTGGGCCATTCTCCTTGGTGGGTGAGGAAAAGCAAACAAGAGGATGAGGAAACGAAGGAGAAACAGACCTTTGACTTTCTAGCTTAAGGCAACCTGGTCGATGTGAGTCAGTTAGTCTACAAATAGGTCGCCTGGTTGCACACTGTGGTGTTGTGAGGGAGCCCCACCTCTCCCTCTGCCCATAGCGAAGTCTCTCTATTTGTTCTGCCAGGACAAAGCTCCTCCAACCGGCCATCCGAATGGGAGACAGACTAGAGGACACAGAGTATCTTCCCGCCCTCGGAGTTCTATTTCATGAATGACTCAGAGAGCTCTGCTTGACTTGAACGACAGAACAGTGGAAATGGATGTGGTTGGTTAAACATGCAGTTGCCAATGTCAAGATTTGACTCCTTCTGATGGTTGAGTAATTTACAGTGTATCTTTAATACTAACTGAGGGCAGCTGAAGGGGGGGTTGGTGAGGGATGTGGTTGGTTTAACAACATGCACTTGCCTATGACAAGTTTTGAGTCCTTCAACAGTTGAGTAATATTCCCATATATCTAGAGAACACACTGAGGCTGCTGAAGTGGGGGGATGGGGTAATTGGTTGATGGGCCTTAAGGAGGGCACTTGATGGAATGACAACTGGCTGTTACCGCAAGAGATGAACCACTAAGTTCTACCTCTGAAACTACTAATACAGTATATGTTACCTTATTTGAATTTAAATTAAAAAAAAGAAAAACCTGCAGTTGGCTATTGGTGAGCCCCCTTCTTCATGGAAGGAGATGCAGAGAAGAGAAGCAGCAAAGAAGGGAGAAACAGAGTCCTGGCTTTGCCATGGAAGGCAAAGGTACACCTGAAACGAATGGAATATGGTGTGTCAACTCAACGACTTCCATTAAAAAAAATAATAATAATGAAAAATAAAGACACCCTAAAGACAGAAGATAGTCCAAAAATTTAAAAATATGAAATAAATAAAAGTAACTTCATTAATCTTATGCTATTTTTCCGTCCAGTGTGTGTCTCATGTATGTGTTCACTGAGTCGGTGGCTCTCCGTGCTAGCAGTAGTCATCCACTAATGGGATGGTTCTTTACAGTGGGAGGCCTGGGTTCCTCCTGATATCCTCTACCCCAGCTCTGTAAGAGAGGTGCAGGAAAAAGAGCGGACCCTAGGTTAGTAATCAAATGTTACTTTGAGTTCTTATTTGTCCTTGATGCTTGGGTGTGTCATTGCCAGCACTGGAGGCTTTCTGGGGCTCAGGGGGATCACGCAATCCAAGAGCACTAAACTATCTCTTGATTCCCGTTTGGGGCCAGCCGCTGAGAAGTGACCCAACACTGAAAGAGATTTACCAGGTTTTTCAATGCTGTGCCTCCCAGTCTCAAAATCTGTGAGCTGGACAAACAGTTTGGACCTTCTGTGTGCTTTTCACACTAAGGGCTAGGCTCAAGTCTGTCCTCCATGTGACCACTGAGGCCACGTCATAATGGGAGACCATACTTGGGATCTCCATAGACTCATGCAGTTCAGATATATACACGGGCCTTGGAAAGATCCTGCATGGTTTCTGTTGAGCCCATGGCTCAGAGCTATGCTTGTCAGTGTGGTAAGTGCAGTTCAGTATCTCAGAGTAGTAGCATGGGCCCAGTCATCTGGGTTCACATGTTGGCATTTTCACTTAAGAGCTTGTGTGCTTGGGTGCATTCAGCACTGTGCCTCAGTTTCTCCATCTGAAAAGTGCCCTTAGCAAGCAAAGTACTGCATTGGTGGTGAGGGTTGAATGGTTGGTGTAAGTAAAGCATGCCATGGAAATGCTCAGGAAGGTTCCTTGGAGGTGAAAGGTCTCGTCCTAGATGCCATAACTTCACAAAACTCAGAGCTGCAGTCAAACTCTGCTGTCCAAGCTCCCAGGCCAGTGCTTTCTCCACAACACACACCTGCTTCATCTAAAAAGGACTCCTTTACGTTAAGCCAGACTCGGTGTTTAAGGAGTCACATAAAGGTCTCAGAAATGCTTTTGCTGACTGCCTGAGCACACACTAAGTGGCCATTTCCCAAAATAATGTGCATGATGCTTCCAGAATGAATTTGTTGCCTGACCTCACAGATATCTGGTCAAACACAACGAACACCAGTTTCCTGGTGAGAGAGAGAGCTCACGTACATAACATACTCGTGTTCTACAACGTGTGAAACTCTATCATCTTGTGTGATTTCCTCCTCCTCCATGTGAGCACCTCAAGCTAAGACCTGTTGCCCAGTCATGTGAATGACCAGAGCTTCACGTTTGAACAGCGTGCTGGGCGCACACTCAGGGGCCTGACCTGTGCATTACCTCACAACCACACGAATAGAGGCTACTGTTTTTCTAAAGCTGGAGCTCTATGTGCACAAGGATGCAATTGTCTACATACAGAAATTCATGTCTCTTCATCTCAAACTTTACCTTTTTTTTTTCTATGTTACTAACTCCCTATGTACATGCATATCTATCCTCTCTGTCAAAGGGTTTCTTGGTCTGTCATGGTGTGTGAAAGGCTGGATACTCAATGGATATATGTAAAAACACATATATTCTCTATTTTCACTAGTCCATACCTCTGGGAGGGTAACACATTGAGTGAAAGCATATGGCTGATATTTCTGTAAACCTCTAACTTAGGATAACAGCCAATGTAAGAGGTGGAATGTCAAAGAAAACATGTGTCTTGCTACGTAAGCTGACATCTAGACACAGGCTTCTCGGCTGTTTTTGGAGACCTTGGTTATATGAATGGAAGCAGCGTGTGCCCAGATATTGTGAAGTCAAGACACATTTCAGGAGAAAGGAGATTGAAGGCACATGAAGACAAAAGTAGAGGGCTCCACATGCAAGGACCATGGAAATCACTGTCCACCCTACAAACAAGAAAAAGCCTGAAGACACTGAAAAATCGAGTACTCTCTGGGATCCATGGAGAGGGGAGGACACAGGACAAACCATGGCCCTGAGGAGACAGGAAAGGGAACACAGGGAATCCAGGTTTCCTGGAGCACATATTCTCTAGCAGAATATAATGTTTCTCCAGCTCACCTGGAACATTCAGCAAGAGACCCCATGCTGGGCCATAAAACACACACCAACACATTTCAAAGAGTAGAAGCAATACAACAGCTTCTCTCAGACCTCTATGAAATTAAGCTAGATCTCAACCACAGCAAGAAATTTTGGGAAATCCCCAAAGAGCTGGGGATTTAAAAAATGGTCAAAGAGGAAGTCCCTTTCAGATGAATGACTATGGCAAGATCTGGACTTCAATGGCTCAAGATCTTCCCTGGGCTATGTGACCACCGAGCTGAACTCATAATGACAAACAGTGTTTGGGATTCCCCTTGGCTCAGGGAATTCCTGACATCCACGCAGATGCTAAAGCTTCTTTGCACAGTAACTACTGATCCCATGGCTGAGTCATAAGTGCAGTTTGGTTCAGTAGTTAGAGCACGAGCACTGGACTACAGGCCTGGGTTCACCTCCTGGTTCCTTTACTTAGAGGAGTTCATGAACCCTGGTCACATTCATCTCTGTGCCTCCATTCCTCCACCTGAGGGATAGGGAAAGGAAACATNCCAAACCCTCAGAATCTTTGAACTGAACACAGTCGTGGCTTCAAACAGACCAGGCTTCCTATGTCCTTTTCAGATGAATGACTATGGCAAGATCTGGACTTCTATGGCTCAAGAGCTTCCCTGGGCTATGTGACCCCCGAGCTGACCTCATAATGACAAACAGTGTTTGGGATTCCCCTTGGCTCAGGGAATTCCTGCCATCCACGCAGATGCTAAAGCTTCTTTGCACAGTAACTACTGATCCCATGGCTGAGTCATAAGTGAAGTTCTGTTCAGAAGTTAGAGCACGAGCACTGGTCTGCAGGCCTGGGTTCACCTCCTGGCTCCTTTACTTAGAGGAGTTCATGAACCTGGTCACATTCATCTCTGTGCCGCCATTCCTCCACCTGAGGAATAGGGAGAGGAAACAAATCATCGCATAAGTGTGTGATGAGCATTGAATGAATGAACACCTGTCACGTGGTCAGAAAGGTGAATTAGAGGGTCTAGATCTTGTCTGAGTTCTCACAATTTCACAAGTTCCAGAGCTGGATTCAAATCTGGGAGTCTGAGTTCCCAGACCATTGCTCTGTTGACACACAGCTGCTTTGCCTAAATGCAAGCATTTTACCCCAACACGATTTCCTTTGGACAGAATCAGAGGCAAANTTTGGAAAGAATCAGAGGAAAAAAACAACAACAAAAACAAAAAGGAAAGGAGCAAACCTATTTCTGTGTCCCTGAATCCACTCTCTGGGGCCCTTGTCCACAAATATCCATGACTGTTCTCTAGAATGTTCCAGTTGCCTGTTTTAAGGTCTCCAGATCAAATGAGATGAATCCCAGTGTAAAGGAAGGGAGGGTCANTTTTTTTTTTTTTTTTTTTTTTTTTTTTTTTTTTTTTTTTTTTTTTTTTTTTTTGGAAAGAATCAGAGGAAAAAAACAACAACAAAAACAAAAAGGAAAGGAGCAAACCTATTTCTGTGTCCCTGAATCCACTCTCTGGGGCCCTTGTCCACAAATATCCATGACTGTTCTCTAGAATGTTCCAGTTGCCTGTCTTAAGGTCAGCAGATCAAATGAGGTGAATCCCAGTGTAAAGGAAGGGAGGGTCACTGTTACAAAGTCTTGTGTTTTCAAACATGTGAAACAATGCCATCTTGCATTATTTATTCCTCACACAAATAGAAGTGCCTGTAAACAAACTAGGAGTTCCTGAGACCCTTGTCAATTCATAGAAAAAAAATAGCTTAGCTTTTGGGAAGAGATCTGGATGAAAGTTCAGGAGAACTAAGAAACACATTACATCAAAACCACTTTAATGTAGACAGGTTCTGTTTTCAAGCTACAATCCTATGTGCAAACGTATGCAATCGTGTATATATACACATGTACTTATATCTATAATGTGTGTGTCTCTGCTCTTGTGTCTACATCACCTATTTTTCTTTGTGCATCACTAATAATCTGTGTACTTGGTTATCGATCACTCATTAACTCAAACCATTAACCAGTTACCCATCTTTCACCAGACATTAAAGGCCAGCTATTCATTGCATTACCGAGAAAAAAAAAAGGTTATGCTATTTTCACCATACTTACGTCTGGGGCGCTGAATGGGATGGGTGGTAGCATATCATTGAAATCTCTAGGAAATGGCATTTTGGGGGCACCTGAGTGGCTCAGTCATTAGGCATCTGCCTTCAGCTCAGGGCGTGATCCCAGCGTTCTGGGATCTAAACCCACATCAGGCTCCTCTGCTGGCAGTCTGCTTCTTCCTTTCCCACTCCCCCTGCTTGTGTTCCCTCTCTCGCTGGCTGTCTCTATCTCTGTCAAATAAATAAATAAAATCTTAAAAAAAATAGAAAATGTCATTTTGGATAACACCCAAAGTTCTTAGAAATGGAAATGTGTGTTTGGGGGTCATAAATTGAAATGTAGGCTCCCATATTCTGAGGAACTATTGATAGGAAAGAACACACATGTCCCCAAAATCCTGAAATCCATACCCCTTTGGGGATGAACGGTACAGGGCACACTTTGTAAGACACTGAGAAAACAATGATAAATGTCCTCCATATCAACCTTTCTGGGTTCACTCGAAATTTCAGAAATGCATAATGTGAATATAGAATTTAGGATGCTTAAAAAAACTTAAATGAGCATAGACACTGCCGTATTTCCCCCCCTTGAGAACATAGGGGTGACAATTGAGGGTTGCAGGATATCATGGAAAGCAGTCCATTGTTCTCCATGGAGGACAAAGACCAAGGCTGCTAGCTCAGTAGAACCACCAACAGTAGAAATCAAGGGATAAAACAAAACTATAAAACATATGTAGACGAAATTGGGAGAGGGAATTTTCAATGATGAGAAAAATAGTTTGAGAAAGAGTGAACTGAGTCCTAGCAAACAGCATTCAGAAGATCATTAGGAACATACCATCACAGCAGGAACCACAGCAGGAACCACAGCAATTTCCCATTCTGAGTTGGAGCAGCAGAGCAAACACCTATCCTCAGGAATGGGTCAGTTCAAAGAGTCCCAGCTGGAAAGGAAAGCAGAGGTGTGGCTCAAGTCACCATGGCGACAGTGACATCATAGAACTTTCAGAGACAATGCAGAAACACAGTGGCCAACTTCTGGTGTCAACAGGGGCCTGTCTTCACAGACAAGGGGGGCATGGGAGAGTAAACACTTTGTTTCAATAGTTGAACCCAGTCTCACACATTCTCACTCTTCTTTACTTGAAGATACACGACATGAGGGGGGATGACCTGCCACCAGCCCAAATAGCGTCTCTAGCCAAACTTCAGGGTTAAGAGGGAAAAGAAAAAGAGATTGAGAATAAATAGAGGTCCCACTCTTGATTTAAAACACCATCCCCACCCATTCTATCCTACGGAGTCACCAGACATTTCTAGAACAAAGTTTAAAATGGGTCCCAGATAAAATGAAGAGCAGTGTTCACAGAAATTCCATTCTTCAAATCATATTTCTCTAAGCATATACTAATGAAATTATGTCATTCTTTCACCATCTATGCATACTACCTGATTTTTCTCTGTGTATAGCTGAGAGGACGTACTTAGTTACCTCTCAACCTTTGTGAATTTCTTGGTCAGTATGTGTATGTAAAGCAGACTCTTCCCTGAATAATGAGAGGAGAAATATCACTGTATTTTCACCACTGCATTTCTGTAATAGTGAACGGTTTGAGGGCAATACATACAACTAGTACATTTTTAATTTCTTTTTTTTTTACGATTTTTATTTATTTTTTCAACAGAGATAGAGACAGCCAGCAAGAGAGGAACACAAGCACGGGGAGTGGGAGAGGAAGAAGCAGGCTCATAGCAGAAGAGCCTGATGTAGGGCTCTACCCCACAACGCCGGGATCACGCCCTGAGCCGAAGGCAGGTGCTTAACTGCTCTGCCACCCAGGTGCCCCAACTAGTACATTTTTAAATGAAGTATTGTAAATACTCCCCAAAATGCAGGGTTCAGTGTGTGTCTGGCTCATGTTTGGGCAATCAACNTTCAGTGTGTGTCTGGCTCATGGTTGGGCACTCAATAGACACAGGATTTTGATCTGTTCATGAAAAGTAACAATGGAAATGGAAGAAACCAGTTCTAAATATACATAAAGAAGGAAACCTTTTAGAACAAAACCAAGTGCCATGGACTTAACCAAGCAACTACAATACATGGTAAAAAAGTGTATGTAGTCGGGAACCTGGTGAATCCTTGGACTCTGAATTTTGGCTCAGGTCATGATCTCAGATTCGTGAGATAAAGCCCCAGAAAATAATGGCATAAAACAACCCCTTTGCTTTGGTAAACCTGGTCACAAGCTTAGGAAATCAAGCAGGACACAATGCTGATGTTAGAAAATGAAAGGTTTCAAATATCCACACCCAGCATGACCCCACTAGGTAGAACTTGGACTCAATGAAAAGAGCATCCCTAGGCCCAGTGTCAATAAATAAATGAGGGCTTTCTATTTCTCAAATCCACAATCCAGAATCCAAGTTT
>NW_023236591.1:0-1063 GCF_002007445.2 Ailuropoda melanoleuca | reverse complement strand
AGCAGTGAGCAAACACAATCCCCTTCCACAGCGAGGAATAGCAGCTTATTATTTTTGATATTAAAATACTGGCATTACACAATTTTCTGAATTAATGTTACCCTGCAGGGTTCATTTTGGTTTGGGTGGGGTAATGACCTTGTGATTTTATGAAGAGTCAAATCTAAATAATCAGACTTATTCAGTAGGTAAATTCTGGAAGAATCACAGGGGAGGGATTCATTAGTTTTTACTGTAGTGTTTGTGTGTTCTATGAGAGACGCTGTTAAGGGATATTGTGAAAACTACTCAGGAGAATTTGATTTTTTTCTCATTAATAATAATCTCTGGGATTTATTTTCTTACATTTTCATTTTTCTTTTGAAATCAGGCTACTGGTTTCCATGTTTTTTCTCAGTGATTTATTCCAACAACATTTAGACGCATGTTGAAAAGTTCAAGTCAGATTTCTTTTCTGGCTCTACTCTATAAATCTTACCCTTTTATTATAAAAGATTTAATTGTGTGTTAGCAGCTGACAGTTGAGCTTTATTAAAAGCTAACGTTGGGAGTGGTGTTACACCTGCGTAAACGCTGTTTGGTTCGCAGTGTGTAGGGATTAGCTACTTCCTCCGTGCAGCTGGGGGAGCTGGCAGATCAAGACGTAACCACTGTCCTGTGTTGTGAGCCAGTGAGGGACTCTGTTTGAATTCTTCTTCCCAGAAACACCATTACTGAATTTTAGTAGCAACATATTTAAAAACACATACTTGATTAAGGGATTTTCTTAAAGGAGATGAGACTGGGGAGAAGGAATCCAGAGTTTAGGTTCTGGTGAGGGGCCACTCAGGCCATATACAGCATCTCCCTGCCCCCAGCGCTTACTGAGTGAGCAGGCGTGGCTGAGAAGACTGCTAACTCCAGACTACTGGGAAACAGTGTGTTTACCAGAACATTCAATTAACAGAAGCCATTTGTACAGACATAAAACTAGGTTTGTAAGAACCTACATAAAGGCATTTCTAATATGCAACCGTACGTGTGTGCATATGTGTGTGTGCACGCATGCATGTGTGTGTGTGTG
>NW_023236590.1:0-1063 GCF_002007445.2 Ailuropoda melanoleuca | reverse complement strand
GATGACCACTACAGTGTTGGCTAACACCTTCATCAGCACAAATTTTTCTTATATTGAAGAAAATACTGAAATAACATGTTTTAGTTCTTGTTTCTGTTTCCTTCCTCTAAATTATCTCACCAGCTATCTGTTCTATATACAGGTAGCAGAGAGGGTATGAACAGTGGGGGAAAGGGCCTGCATCTTTTCTTTTCCTGAGACTTTCCTTAGAGGCTTATCTTCCTGTCACCAATTTTGAAAAATTTGAAAAAGTCCAAGATCTTGGGGAAAACTGCTCCATTTTACTTTAGGTTTAGTTTTAAATTATTTTTTATAATGAGAAAAATCCAATGTCAGCACAGTGGCATTGAAATGAGATAGTCTTATATATTGCTGGTAGGAATATGAATTGGAAGAATCTTTTTGGAGAGCAATTTAATAACATGTGCCAAAAGCCTCAAGAATGTTTTTACCATTTAGCTTACCAGTTTATTTCCAGGAATTCTTCCTAGGGAAAGATAATAAAGAACTGGGAAAGATCAATAAACAAATATATTTAAAATAGCTTTGTTTATAACAGGGAAATCTAAAAAAATGTCTGAAAATATGGCAATAGCTATGTTATATCACCAGATGGACTATTATACAGCAAATAAAAATGTTTCTGAAAGATATTTAAATGTATGGAAACTTCTGATTATAAAATAGCAGGCTAAAAAGATATACATTGTATTCGGATAATAGTTTCTGTTGTGTAAAATAATCCACAGAGGAATAAAGAATGGTTAGCAATGTAGATTCAAGATTCTCTGTGAATAAAGAATGGATAGTTCTCAATTTTGTTCTCCAAATTATTATGTATCTTCCAAGTCTTCTTCAATAAGCCCACATTTATTTTATAATATGAAAAAGCCAATATAAAAGAGAGTGACTTATCACTCAACTTTTATGTTTATCAGTATTTTAAATTAAATAGTCAAATATTGCTAAGTCTTATTTTGGAATATGAATATATTTATTAGGATGCTCACAAGAATTGACGCAATAGCCCTGTCCTTCTGATATGATAAAGAATACATACATC